>NC_066527.1:20001409-20061409 GCF_024679095.1 Eriocheir sinensis | reverse complement strand
ATGAAACGAATGTGGTGGTGGTGGTAGTGGTGGTGGTTGAGTTAGTAAAAGTTATGATGATGTGAAATTGGTTGTGATGATGATGAGGGTGATGATGATGAAGGAGGTTGTGAAGGCAAGCAGGCAGGCAGGCAGGCAGGCTAGGTGGTGATGAAGATGGTGGTGTTGTTAGTGGTGGTGGTGGTGGTGGAGGTGGTGGCGTCTGTTTAGCGGTAGTGGCGGCGGCGCGGCGGTGGTGGGAGTGGTGGTGGTGGTGGTGGTGTCGGCGATAACAGGAGAGATGAGGGCTTGCTGGGAGGGGCGGCGAGTGAGGGAGGAGGAGGAGGAGGAGGAGGAGGAGGACATGTTTGTGCAGACCAGCCAAGCCTTGGGGACTTAACTGGGGACCTGCGTTGCGGAGAGGAGGAGGAGGAGGAGGAGGAGGAGGGAAGGGAGGAGGAGGGGGTCATCTGCACTAGAGAGGCCGGCGTGTTAGAGGAGGAGGAGGAGGAGGATGCCGTCGCCCGGGGCAGAGCAGGCGGTGCGGGGGGGCAGCAGATGGTCGGTGGTGGGGGTGGGGGTGGGGGTAGGGGGGGAGGAGGTAGAGAAGGCCGCCGCCGCCGCACCGCCATCTCCGCCGCCAACCAAGTAGCTAGCGACGAAGATTGCCACAAGACCCGCGTCACGCCTCACCACCACCAGCACCACCACCACTACGAACATCACCAGCACCACCACCACTAACATCACCTCCACCAGCACCACCACTACTAACATCACCACCACTACTAACATCACTACCATCACCACCACCACTACGAACATCACCACCACCACCACCACTAACATCACCACCACCAGCACCACCACTACGAACATCACCTCCTTCAACATCGGTCTCATCATCACCACTCCTCCCGTCGTCATCACTTCTACTGTTATTTTCATCACCGTTATCATCACCATCACCTACTTCAAAACCAGTCTCATCATCACCACTCCTCCCATTTTCATCACCATTTTCATCACCACCACCTCCTTCAACACCAACCTCATCACCACTCCTCCCATCGTCATGACTTCTACCATGACCTTAATTTCTCGTATTCTATTATTTTCATCACCACAATCATCATCACTACGAGTATCATCACTACCTCTCATCACTACTGCCATCTTCATCATCACTTCCACTACGATGTTCTTGATTTCTCGTATGCCGCCATCATTTTCATCACCACCACCATTATCATCACCACGAGCATCACCACCACCGGCCTCATCACCACTTCCATCTTCATCACAACTTCTACCATGATGTTCTTATTTCTCGTATACCGTCATCATTTTCATCACCATTTTCTAAAGTATATTTATCTTCATCACCATCTGCATCACCACTTAGCTACTCATCACCAGGTTCACGCTTTCCATCACCATCAACACCACCATAACTAACACTTACTCCATCATCACCGTCTTCATCACCACCATTACTTTCATCACCACCAGTTTTACTATTCTATACTTTACCTAACCGTCATCACCACCACCACCACCACCACCACCATCACAACCACCGCTTTGTGTTCAGTATGGTGGTGGTGGTGGAGGTGGTGACCGGTTGCTCTGTCTCCTAAGATGACCTGGTGACCCCTGGCTTGCTTAGGTCACCACGCCACGCACATACGCGCACACACACACACACACAAGCTTAACGTGTGTGTGTGTGTGTGTGTGTGTGGAGAATGACTTACAAGGACTGAAAGATGCACACGTAACTTCAACACACACACACACACACACACACACACACACACACACACACACACACATTACAAAAGTGAGCGCAGAAGAGTGAAAAAGAAGCTTAATATTCCCCTACAGCTTCGGACTATGGAAAGGAGGAAAGGTGAACGAAGATATAAGGAAGACTCAACCAGGTGGAATGAATGAGGGAAGGAGGAGGAGGAGGGAAGAAAGGGCTGGGGAATGTATTAAAAGGGTGAGGATAAAATGTGTAAAAACTTCAATTTGTAACACGTGGTGGTGGTGATGGTGGTGGTGGTGGTGATGCAAGAGGGATGGTGGTGGGTGAGTCATTGTTGTTGTTGTGGTTGTTGTTGTTATTGGTGGTGATGATGATGGTGGTGATGATGGTGGTGGTGGTGGTGATGCAAGAGGTATGGTGGGTGAGTCAATTGTTGTGGTTGTTGTTGTTATTGATGGTGATGGTGGTGGTGATGGTGGTGGAGGTGATGGTGATGATGGTGGTGGTGGTGGTGGAGGTGTACGAAAAACAAGTGTAGAATGCGAGATGAATTAACCACCACCACCATCACCACCTCCTCCTCCTCCTCCTCCTCTAATTCGCACTCTTTCTCTTCTTTATGAACCATCCCTTTGAACGTAAACACCTGTAGAAAGAGAAGGTCAGGTGAGGTGATGATGGTAGTAGTAGTAGTAGTAGTAGTAGTAGATGTTGATAGCTGTAGTGGTAGTAGTAGCAGTAGAATGATGATGAATTTGAGAAGGAGGAGGAGAGTAGTAGTAGTAGTAGTAGTAGTAGTAGTAGATGGTTTAAAGTAGTAGTAGTAGTAGTAGTAGTAGTAGTAGTAGTAGATGGTTTATAATAGTAGTAGTAGTAGATGGTTTATAGTAGTAGTAGTAGTAGTAGTAGTAGTCGTAGTGATAAGATGATGAAGACGATGATGTTAGTAATGGTAGCGGTAGCGGTAGTAATAGCTGTAGTAATAGCAGTAGTAGTAGTAACAGCAGTAGGAGCAGCAGCAGTGGTGGAAACGGAAGGGCTGACTGGATGGTTGCTCGCTGACGTGACATGGCGGCAACGGCGATGGTGGTGGTGGTGGTGGTGGCGGCGCTTCGGTAATGGAGGAGACATGGTGTGGCGGCGGCGGCGGCGTGCGTGCCGGAGAGCCAGGGTCAGGCCCCAGCGGACGGTGCCTTGTTAGCCGCGTCTTGAGAGCACGCCGCCACTCTCCCGCCGCCACCACCCCGCCCCGCCAGACCCGCCCGATGACTACTAACACTACCACGACTCCTACCACTACTACTACTACTACTACTACTACCACTACTACCACTACCGCTACCACTTTTCCTACTATATTTCTTCTACAACAACAACTACTACTACCACCACCACCACCACCACCACCACCACCACCTACTACTACTACTACTACTACTACTACTTCTATTGCTCGCTGCACTTGTATCGGTAGTGGTGGTGGTGGTGAGGTGGTGGTGATTGTAGTGATGGTGATGAAGGATAATTGAAAGGGAAGGAGAGAGAGGAATGAAGGGAAGGAGGGGCGAAGGAAACAAGGGAGGGGGAGGAGGAGGAGGAGGAGGAGGAGGAGGGCCCGGCAGGTGGTCTTGGTTAACTAGAGAGAGAGAGAGAGAGAGAGAGAGAGAGAGAGAGAGAGAGAGAGAGAAGGAAGGAAGCCAAGGAGTGAGAGGGAGGGAGGGAGGGAGGGAGGGAAGAAGGAAGGGAAATGGGAGAAGGGAGGGAGGGAGAGAGAGAGGGAAGGGAGAGAAGGGCAGTATTCCTCCTTCCCTCCCTCTCTCCTTTCCTCCCTTCTTACCTCCCTTTCAGATTAACGACTTATTGCTTATCCCCTCCCTACCACCTGATACTGCAGTGGTAGTTGTAGTAGTAGTAGTAGTAGTAGTAGTAGTTAGTGGTGGTAGTAGTAGTAGTAGTAGTAGTAGTGGTGGTGATGGAAGTAGTAATAGTGGCAGTAATAGTAGTAGTAGTAGTAGTAGTAGTAGTAGTAGTAGTAGTAGTTATAGCAGTAAAAGTAATCATTGTGTCAGTAATTGTAGCAGTTATGAGCATGTAAGTAAATTAAGTAGTAGGTGAAGGAGGAGGAGGAGGAGGAGGAGGAGGAGGAAGACCACTGCTGTAATAATAATTGTAATGATCGGTGCACGCGTAAAAAATCACACACACACACACACACACACACACACACACACACACACACACACACACACACACACACACACCTTATTTTTTAACTAACTTTTTTTTTCTCTCCTTTCCTCCAGGTGACTTCCGGGCGTGGAGAGAGAGATAGAGGTGGAGGTAGAGGTGGAGGTGGAGGTGGAGGAAAAACTCAACAACTAGAACAACCACAATTCAACCACAATCTTCCCCTGTGTGGTGGTTAATGCTGGTAGGTGTGTGGTAACGTGCTCTCTCTCTCTCTCTCTCTCTCGTAGATTGTGGTAGTTGTTGTTATAGGGATTGTGGTTACTCGCTTGTCGTTCCCCATTTTCTCTTGTAATTGTGGTAGTTTTGGTTGACTGGTGGTGGTGGTGGTAGTGGTGGTAGGAGTTGGTGTTGGAAGAGAAGGAAGGAAGGAAGGAAGGAAGGGGTGAACTAAGGAAGGAAATGAATGAATGAATGCATGAAGGAAGGAAGGAAGGAAAGAAAGGAAAGGGAAGGAAGGAAGGAAGGAAGGAAATGAATGAATGAAGGAAGGAAAGGAGAAGGAAGGAAGGAAGGAAGGAAAGGAGAGGGAAGAGAAGGGAAGGAAAGGAAAGGGAAGGAAAGGAAGGAAGGAAGGAAAGATTATAATTAAAGAAGAAAGAGAGAGAGAGAAACTTTAATAAGTAATAATAATAATAATAATAATAATAATAATAATAATAATAATAATAATAGAAAAAAAATACACGTGAATTTAAATATAAACAGGACGAAAAGCAGAAAAAAAATACAGAGGGTTTTAAAAGTGTAGGAAGGGAACGAAAGAAAGAAAGGAAGAGAGAAAGAATGAATTAACAGATAAAAAATAAGGAATGAAAAATAAGTTAATAAAAAATGGAGAAAAAAATAAGTAGAAGCAGAATAAAGAAGGGAAGGGAGGGGAGAGAGAGAGAGAGAGGAAAATAGTAGTAGTAGTAGTAGTAGTAATAGTAGTAGTAGTAGTAGTAGTAGTAGTAGTGGTAGTAGATTGAAGGAAGAAGAGGAGGAGGATGAAGGGAAGAGAAGGAAGGAAAAAGGAGGTATGGAAGAAGAAGAGAAATTGGGGAGAGAGGAAGAAATAAAGAGGGAAGAAAAAGGGAAGTTGGGAAAAGGGAGAGAGAGGGGAGAAGAGAAATTGAAAAGGAGAAAGGGAAAAGAGAAGGGAAGGGGTGTGCGAAGGAAAGGAATGGGAGAGAGAGAGAGAGAGAAAAGAGAGGAAGAAAGGGTTAGGAGGGGGGAAAAAGGGAGAGGAAGAAGGGAAAAGAAGGGAGAGGGAAGAGGGAGAATGAGGGAATAGAGAGGGGAGAGGAAGTAAGGAAGAGGATGAAGGGGAAAAAGAGAGGGGAGAGGAAGATAGAATGGAGAGGGAGAAAGAAAGAAAGAGAAAGAGGGGAGAGGAAGAGAAAGAAAGAGGGAAGAGGAAGAGAAAGAAAGAGTGGAGGGGAAAAAGAAGGATGAGAGGAGAGAGGGGAGAGAGGGAAAATGAAGAAGGAAAGAGGGGAGAGGGAGATAAAAAAAGCGGGGAGGGGATAAAAGAGGGGAAAGAGAAGGAAAGAGGAATGGAGGAGGGGAGAAGTAGAGAGAGAAGGGAGAGGGAAAAAAAAGAAAGAGAGGAATAGAGGAATGGGAAAGAGAAGAGGGATGGAAGTGAGGGAAAGAGAAGGGAGAGGGAAAAAAGAAAGGGGAATAGAGGAGAGGGAGAGAGAGGGATGGGAGTGAGGGGAAGAGAAGGGAGAGGGGAATAGAGGAGAAAGAAGGAGGAATGGGTGAGGGGAAATGGAGAGGGGGAAAGAGGGATGGAGAGGGGAAGAGAGGGATGGGTGAGGGGAAATGAGGGAATAGAGGAAAAAGAAAGAGGAATGGGTGAGGGGAAATGGAGAGGGGGAAAGAGGGATGGAGAGGGGAAGTAAGGGATGGGTGAGGGGAAATGAGGGGAGAGGGAAAAAAAGAAAGAGGGGAATAGATGAAAAAGAAAGAGGGATGGGTGAGGGGAAATGGAGAGGGGAAGTGAGGGGGAAAGAAAGAGGGGAAGGGAAGAAGAGGGAAGGGCAATGTTTTCCCTTCAATTTACGTTGTGTTATGGAAATGAAGAGGGGAGAGAGGGAGGGGGAGAGCGAGGGGAGGGGAGCGACGTGCCCCTCCCCGTAAAAGTGTGTTGGGGAAGAAGGGGAAACAAGGGGAAGGGAAAGAACTCCTCCCCTCCCCTCCCCCTTCCTCCCCTCCCCCCCTCCTCTCCAGGTATTAGAAGGGGAGAGAGGAACGGTTACCCTGGGGCGTCTCTCTCTCTCTCTCTCTCTCTCTCTCTCTCTCTCTCTCTTTAACCCCCCATAAATGACTCTTGTTTAAAGGTACACGCGCACACACACGCACACACACACACGCACAGACTTACCTAACACACACACACACACACACACACACACACAGACACACAATTTCAGACTCGTAGAAAATGGGTTTGATTCACTCAGATATACAGAAAACGAATATTCCTCTGTAGGTCAGTAGGTTTGGAAGACTGGGATGGGGAGGTTGTGTCTTCCCTCCTCCTCCTCCTCCTCCACCCCCCCCCCGCCTCCTCCCTCTTCCTCCTCCGCTTCCTGACATTAAAACAAGGAGAAAGAAAAAAATAAATAGCAGGAAAAAAGGTTGATAAGGAAATCTCTGGTGTTTGAGCATACGAGTTTTATTGAGAGAGAGAGAGAGAGAGAGAGAGAGAGAGAGAGAGAGAGAGAGAGAGAGAGAGAGAGACCGCGCTTTTGTTGCATAATAGTTGTATAAACCTCAGTTGTTTTAATACTTGGCAACAGTTAACTTACATGAAATCGACCAGCCCGCGCACACACACACACACACACACACACACACACACACACACACACACACACACACACACACACACACACACACACACACACACACACACACCTGTATGCAAAGAAAGAAGAGGTGGTGGCCGTGCATGTTCTTTGCCGTGTGTGTGTGTGTGTGTGTGTGTGTGTGTGTGTGTGTGTGTGTGTGTGTGTGTGTGTAGCTCATCACCACTAACCACCACCACTACCACTACTAACAGTCATCACCACCCACCACTCATCATCACCACCGTCATCACCACCACTACCACCACCTACGTCATCACCACCACCACCACCACCACCACAGGTCAGGTCATCAAACTCATCAAGCGTAACGATCATGACGGGGAGGAGGAGGAGGAGGAGGAGGAGGAGGAGGCACCCGTCCCCTTCACCCTGTCAAGCCCTCGCCCTCTGGCACTCCTCAACCCCTGCCTCCCCCCTCCCCCTCCCCCTGGCACTCCCCTTACCCCTCCCCCCTGGCACTCTGCTCCCCCCTGTAGCTTCCCTGCGGCGACTGTTCAACCCTCGCTCCCCCCTTCCCCCCCTGGCACCCCGCACCCTGGCACCCCTCCCTGACTCTCCCTCCGGCGCGCTCTTTATGTCTGGCGCGGCATAATATAGCATGGCTGGGCGTGGGCGTGGTGGTGGCCGTGATGGAGGTGGTGGCGTGCGGGGAGGGGCGGGGAGGGGAGCGGGGTTAGCAGGGGGAAGGAGGGTAAGCAGGGCGACAGCAGCGGCGGCGGCGGCGGCACAGCGGGGTCGGGGCTGGCCTGCTCTCGCTACGGGCAACACTTTTTTCCAGAAGGTTTCGTCGTGGGTGAGGGAGGCGGCGGCGGCGGCGGGGAGGCGGGCGCGGGGGGTTGAGACCACGCACGGGGGGCTGGGAGGACATCACTCAGCCCCCCGCCCCCAGCACCCCCGCTTCGGCTAATGACCTGGGGGATTGGGGGTCTGGTGTGGGCGGGCTGGGGTGGGCGGCGGGGCGTGGCGGGGACGGGTGAACGATAACGAGAGGGCGGCGGGCGGCGGCGGCGACAAAATCGGCGAAGCGGCGGGCCGTGTGGACACCCGCCCGCCGCGTCGCCTTGGCCGCGGCTTTACTTGGCGACGCGGCGACTTGGCGGGACGAAACTTTGGCGGGTACGGTGCGTGTGTGTGTGTGTGTGTGTGTGTGTGTGTGTGTGTGAGGGCAGGCCAGAGAGAGCTGTCGCAACCACACCACACCACACGTATTCCCCTTCCCCTCCTCCTCTTCCTCCTCGTCCTCCTACTTCTGCTCCTGTTCATCCTCCTCCTCCTCCTGTTCATCCTCCTCCTCCTCCTCTATCCATATCCATCCATCCTTTCCGTCTATTCTCCCTTCCTCTTCTCCTCACCTCTCCTCGCTCTATCCATCCATCTTCCTTCCTCCTCCTCCTCCTCCTCCTCTTCCTTTACTACCGCTACCAACACCACTAACCAACGACTCTCTCTCTCTCTCTCTCTCTCTCTCTCTCTCTCTCTCTCTCTCTCTCTCTCGTGGGCGCCCTCAGGGAAAGGCCACCGACACCCCAGGGCCGCGTCACACACACACACACACACACACACACACACACACACACACACACACACACACACACACACACACACACACACACACACGCACAGGCGGATGGACGGACAAACAGGCGCTACCACCACCACCACCACCACCCTCATCACCACTACCATGACAACGGTATTTTCATTAACAACAAGAAGCACCACCACCATCACCACCACCACCACCATCATCACCACATATCTACACTACCGCTAACACCACCACCACCACCCTCATCACCACCACCATCACCACCACCACCACCATCACCACCTATCTACACTACCACCACCACCACCACCACTATCACCATCACCACCATCACCACGTATCTACACTACCGCTAACACCACCACCACCATCACCACCACCATCACCACCTATCTACACCACGACCCTCATCACCACTACCATAACAACGGAATTTTCATTAACATCATGAACCACCACCATCAACACCTATCTACACCACCATCACCACCACCACCACCTTCACCACCTGTCTTCATTACCACTAACAACACCACCACCTGCATCACCTATCTACACCACCACCACCACCACCACCATCATCATAGAGGGATTCTCAATAACACCAACTCAATTCTTCACCACCACCACCACCACCACAACATTCATCACCACCTTCATCACCACCACCAACAACAACAACAATACTGATAAGCCTCACTCATTTACCTTCCCCGGCACCGAGAGAGAGAGAGAGAGAGAGAGAGAGATTCACATATGGAAAGGTAACCTGTTGCTTTACTCTGGTATTGTGGGGGGGAGGGGGAGGGGAGAGTGAGAGAGTGGGGGTGGGGAGGGGAGGGGGCGCACGCAACCCACACACACACACACACACACACACACACACACACACACACACACACACACACACACACACATGCACGTGGTCGTAATTCGCTTCCTTGAACTGAGAAATGAAACAAAACGAGAGAGAGAGAGAGAGAGAGAGAGAGAGAGGAGGGGGGGGGATGATATGCATGTGTTTGCTCTTAAATGTTTCAATGCTTGCACCCACCACCAATACCCTCCTCCTCCTCCTCCTCCTCCTCCTCCTCCTCTTCGGCCAGTGAGATACAGTCAAAGAATGTCACTTGTAAGGGAATAATTTGTCTAAATGAGGAGGAGGAGGAGGAGGAGAAGAGGAGGAGGAGGAGGAGGAGGAGGGTATCGGTTCCATTCCCCCTCCTCCCTTCCTCCCCAACCACATCCTCCCTTATCCTCCCTCCCTCCTTCCCTTTCCTTCCTTCCCTCCCTCCTCTTATCCTTCCTCCCTCCTTTCCTTCCTTCCTTCTTTCCTTCCTTACCTCCCTCCCTCCTCCCTTTCTTTCCTCTCCTCTCCTCTGCCTTATCCTCTTTCCTCCTCTTCCTCCTCTTCCTCCTCCCTCTCCCTTTTCTTCATCCCTTTCCTCTCCCTCCTTTCTCCCTGTGCCCTCATTTCTCACCTTTCCTCTCCCTTTCCTCCCTTTCTTTCTCCTTCCTCTGCTTTCTTCTTCCATTTTCCCTCTCTTCCTCTTCCCTCTTCCTCTCTCCCTTCCTTCTCTTCCCTCCTCCTCCTTCGCCTCTCCTCTCCTTTATCTTCCTTCTCCATCCTTCTCTCCCTCTTCTTCCTTTCCCTCTATCTCCTTTTCTTCCTTTTCTTCCTTCTCCTCCTTTTCCTCCTCCTCTTCCTCCTCTCCCTATCTACCATACTATATCTTCCTTCTTTTCCCTTACTCTCCCTTTGTCATATTTCCCTTCCTCCCTTCCTTCTCCCTCTCCCTCCCTCCCTCCCTCCCTCCCATACAATTCTACGGTAAACACACACATGATTTCACTAATTAATGGCTTTACTTTTTATATATATTTTTATTTTTTATTTCTTTTTTTTTGTATCGGTTCTGGTGTGTGTTTGTTTGTTTGTGTGTGTGTGGGGGGATGAGGTGTGTGTGTGTGTGTGTGTGTGTGTGTGTGTGTGTGTGTGTGTGTGTGTGTGTGTGTGTGTGTGTGTGTGTGTGTTTGTTAAACGTATTTCCGTCTTATTGTTTTTTTTCTTTATTGTTTCTTTTTTTTTTCCTCATTCCTTTCTTTGGTTCGTGATTCATTTAGTTTACCTTCCTTTCTCTCCTTTCTTTCATTTTCTTTCTTTCACTCTTGGTTAAATTTTTCTCCCATTCTCTTTTTCTTTTTTCTCGTATTGTCTTATTTTCTTTCATTTCATTCATTTGTTTTTTTCTTTTTCTATCGTTTTTTTTATTTATTTACTTTTGTCTAGTTCCTCTTCTTTTGTTTTTCTTTCATTTCATTCTTTGTTTCATCTTCTTCCTTCCTTTCTTTCCTTTTCTTTCAGTTATTCTCGGCTATGTCTTTTCTCCCATTCTTCCTTCCTTCCTTCTCATTCCTTCCTTCCCATTCCTTCATTCATTCCCATTCCTTCATTCCCATTCCTTCCTTTCCATTCTTCCTTCCTTTCTTCTCTTTTCATTCAGTTATTCTCGGCTATGTCTTTTCTCACATTCTTCATTCCTTCCTTCCCATTCCTTCCTTCCTTCCCATTCTTCCTTCCTTTATTTCCTTTTCATTCAGTTATTCTCGGCTATGTCTTTTCTCCCTTTCCTTTCCTTTTCTTTATTTTCCCTCTCACCATATCATCATCTTTCCCTCTTCTTCCTCTTTATCTTATTCTCTTCCTCCCTCTCTCCCTTCCTCCTCCTCCTCCTTTACTCTCCTGCATCATCTCCCTCCTTCATCTTTACTCTCCCTTTTATCATATTATCTCCCTTCCTTCTCTTCCCTCCTCCTCCTCTTCCTCTTTCACTCTCCTTCTCCATCATCTTCCTCCTCCATCTTTACTCCTTCTCTTTATCTTCTTTTCTTCTCTCGTATTGTCTATTATTTTATTTCTTCATATTTTCTTTCTTTTCACTGTTTTCTTTCTTTTTTCTTCTACATTTTTTTTTCCATTTAGTTTTTTTTTTTTCTCGTTTCGTTTTCTATTTCATCTTTTTTTTATTTCTTCTTCTTCTTCTTCTTCTTCTTTTCCTTTTCAGTCTTTCTTTATTAACATTTCTCTATCTTATTTTTCTTTCTTTATTATGTCTTTTTACGTGTTTACTGTTATATTATTCCCTATTTTTATTATTATTATTATCATTATTATTATTTTCATTCATTCATTTTTATCAGTATTTATTTTTATTAGTTTTTCATTTGTCCCGTTTCTCTTATTTCCTTTATTGTCTTGTTTACTGTTTATTGTTTTTGTTTTCTTCTTTATTCACTTTTTTTATTGGTGTTATATTTGTGTTTTTATTTGTTTGGCTTTCTCTTTGTTTAATGTCCTGTTTGTTTTGATTTTTTTTTCTGTATATGTTTGTCCTGTTTCTTTGTTTTTTCTTCTCCTCTGTTTCTTGTTTATTCTGTTTCTTTTTTATGTTTCTCCTTCTGTTTCTTCTTCTGTTCTGTTTCTTCTTGTTTCTTCTGTTTCTTCTTCTGTTGTTTCTTCTGTTTCTTTTTCTGTTTCTTTTGTTTCTTGTTTCTTTTTGTTTCTTCTTCTGTTTCTTGTTTCTTTTTCTGTTTCTTCTTCTGTTTCTTTATATATCTGTTTTGTTTCTTCTGTCTTTTTTTATATATCTGTTTTGTTACTTCTGTTTGCCTTCTTTATATATCTGTTATGTTTCTTTATATATCTGTTTTGTTTCTTGTCTTATTTTTATATATCTGTTTTGTTACTTCTGTTTGCCTTCTTTATATATCTGTTATGTTTCTTAACCTCTTCAGTACCATGACGCAGTATATGAGTCATTTCATCTCTCGAACCATATCCTAGAGACGCTGTATGTGCGTCATGGTCATTGGACTATTCTACGTAGTCTGTAAAACCAGGATATGGCATGGAGGTTATGTTTTGTCTGCTTGTATTGAAGGGGTTAATATATCTGTTCGTGTCCATTATAATTGTCTTGGGTCTGTAAATATACCTCAAGCAGTAGATATATCCCCTCCTCCTCCTCCTCCTCCTTCTTACTTTTTTCCTCTTCTACCATCTCCTCTCATGCATCTCTCCCATTAGTCTCTCATTATTCTATTTTCTCCTCTTCCTTCACCACCTAACACCCTCCTCCTCCTCCTCCTCCTCGTCATTTGTCCTCAGCACCATTTAAGTTTTTTTTTTTTCTTCTTCATCATCTCACTCCTCTTTCCGGTGACCAAGTGTGTGTGTGTGTGTGTGTGTGTGTGTGTGTGTGTACGTGGGCGTGGCTGTCGCTGCCCACTTTTCATCACCATCAGAAAATGAACCAACTTTACATATTGGAGGAGGGAGGGAAGGAGGGAGGGACTTACCTGTTCTTCCCTCCACCCCTCCATCCTTCCCTCCATTTCTTCACTTCATCCTTCCCTCCCCCTCTATCCCCCCCCCCCGTCCCCACCCCCACCCCCCGTCCCCACCATGCAGTGGTTATCATAAATATCGTGGAGGTGCAAAGAAAAGGCGAACACTTGATGGATCCTTCAGTGTGTGGTGGGGGGGGGGGGGGGGAGGGGGAGGATTGGTGGGTGCGTAGGAGTCAGGGCGGCAGGTTACAGGTTGTTATTAGATTGTAGTGGCCTTGAGGTTGTTGTTGTTTGGGCCGTAGACGCACAGAGGTTTTGACGAGACGACGTTTGGTGGTGATGGTGGTGGGGTTGTGGGTCGCGTCAGCAGGTAGTGGCTGTAAGTGTTGTGGTTGTGCCGACAGAGGGGGGTGGAGGTGCTGGCGGCTCCCAGACTAGCGAGGGCGGAGGAGGAGGAGGAGGAGGGGGAGAGGGAGGAGGGCGGCGCGAGGGGCCACGTGATGGAAGACTCCGGGGCAACGCTGACGCTCACCATCCTGCCCGCGGCGGCCTCCGCCCCCCACCCGCCCCCCGCCGCCGCCGCTGAGAGGCCCAAGTCCCCCGGCAGACCCGCCGCCGAATCTGCCGCCGCCGCCGCCGCCGAGGCCGAGGCGCCGCACGAGGCCCAGACGCCGCCGCCGCAGGAGCCGGAGGGCGCGGCGGCGAAAGAGGCTTCCTGTGGGGCGGCGGGTGCCTGGGGCGCAGCGGAGGGCGGTGCCGGGGGCCAGCGGTGCCCCAAGAGCGACTACCCTTCCTCCCTTCACGGCGGCGGCAGGGGGGTGGCGGCCCCGTGTTGCCCCGAGCAGCCCCAGGACCGAGGTGACGCCGGCGGGCCGCCAGCCGCCGCCGGGAGGGTGGTGGCGGCGGGCCCCGTGTCGCAGCTGAGCAATCCTCGCCACGACGCCCACCTCGCCCACGCCATCAGGTAGCCCTCACCCGTCTGCCTTGATGTCAATATTGACGCGGCGGCGCTAGCCCTCCTCTCCTCCCGCCCCCTTTAGCTCATTGTAGTCTGTCCTTGATGTGAAGCTCCCTTAGCGTAACGCCGGGCTCCCCCGCAGGGCCCTGTGCTGCTTGTTGTTGTTGTTGTTGCTGCTGCCTGTTCCCGCCGCCTTGTGCCGCCCCTTCACTAAGCCTTGCTTTCTCTCTCCTCAGGGAGCTGCACGAGGAGGAGTTCGGCCTTGACGCCGTGCTGCTGGCGGAGGGCGGCCACGTGGGCGCCCACTGCGCCGTGCTGGCCGCCGCCTCGCCATTCCTCAAGAGTCTGCTGCTGCACGCCGCGGACCACCCCGCCATTATCTCCGTCACAGGTACGTACGGCACGCCGCGGCTCCGCGCTGCCTCTCTCTTTCTCTGCCTCCCCTCGCTCTCACGTCCCCTTGTTAAGCCTGGCCGCGCGGCAGTAACGCGTCTCTCCCCCAGACACGCCCCTGGAGGCCCTGCAGGCCCTGGTCACCTGCCTGTACACGGGCACCGTCCCCATCGACGCCAACCTCCTCCACCTGGCGGAGGTCGCCCGCCTCCTCAAGATGGACGACCTGAGCGCCGTGCTACAGAAGGCCTTCCTTGCCCAGGGCCCCCTGTTGGAGCTGAGCCGCCCCCAGCCCCAGCCCCCCCGGCCCCCCCATGGCTCGCATCTGTCCTCGCACGCAGACTACCGTCGGGAAAGGTCCGGTAAGAAGGTCCGCAGCAACCGTCTGGATCAGATCCTGTACAAGAAGCTGAACGTGGACCACCTGGCGCCCGCCGAGGCCGCGGAGCCCGGCCCCGGCCCGCCCGCTGCCGCCGAGTGCCCCCGCGTGCCGGGGCTGCTAGACCCCTCACGCGGGGCGGCGCCGGACCTGCGCGGTGGCATCCTGGGGGAGCTGCTGACCAAGGCCGACCCGCTGAGGACGGTCTTTGCCGCCGGCAGCTACGCCTTCGCCGACCTGGGCCTTGACGCGTCCCTCAAGCCCCTCAACCTCTCCAAGGCTGCCAAGGGCCAGGCGGCGGACCCTTCGCCCACCTACTGCTCCACCGCCAGCACGGCCAGCTCGGCCTCCAGCCTGACCCCCCAGACCGAGCTGGGCCTGGCGGGCCTCCCCTCGCTGGGCCCCGCGCTGCCCGCCGCCATGTCCGGCCTGCTGGCGCCCAACATGATCTCGCCCGCCGCCCTCGCCACCCTCACCTCCTCCTCCATGCTGGCCTCCCTCGGGGCCCAGCAGGCGCGCGCCAGGGCCGCCACGCCTACCGCCACCAGCACCCTCACCACCACCAACACCACCACCACCGCCAAGAGCCGCAACGGCAGCAGCAGCCTCAGCAGCAGCAGCAGGGCCGGGGGCAGCAGCAGCCCGTCTAGTCAGCACAGCAGTCAGCACAGCCCGCACAGCCTGCCGCTGCTGTACACCCTCAAGAGCGGCCTGCTGAGCCCCGAGGCGGCCAAGGAGGTGTACGAACAGCTGCGGCTGCACCCCCACCTGGCGTCGCTGCCCTCCCTGGACACCCTGCACGGCCTGTCCTCCCTGCAGGCCTCGGCCAGCCTGCACACCCTGGCCGGCCTGCACAGCCTCGCCGCGCCCCACGCTTTCCCCTCACTCTTCCCCTTCCTGGCCCACGACGCCGCCAAGGACTCCCCTGGGCCGGGGGACGCGCGCGGCGGCCACAGCCCCCGGGCCGGCTCCCCCGAGGAGCAAGGGGCGCTGAACCTGAGCAGCAGTGCCACGCATCCGTACGGCGACTCCCCCAGACCCGCGGCTGGGGAGGAGGCCGCCACCCCCGACTCCAGCACCCCCGCCGGTCACGCGCCCCACGGCGAGGAGGGCGAGGCTGGGGAGCAGGGGGCGCGGCGCTCCCCCTCCCCCGACGGCTCGCACCTCAACAGCTGCCCCACGCCCCACACCCCACACCCCCGCGCCAACAGCCTGATGGACTCGGGGCAGGGCGAGGGTCCGCCCCCTGACGCCCTGCCCCCGGGGCTGCAGCACCACCCGGGGGCCGCCGCCGCCGCCTCGCTGCTGGCAAACGGCATGGACGGCGCCAGTCTGCCCCTGCTGCTGATGAGCTCCGGGGCAGCGGGGCTGGCGGGACTGACGCAGCCCCACCCCGACCATCACCACCATCTCCACCACCATCACCACCACCACCACCTGCCCAAGACCGTCGATGCGTCCGTAGAGACCACGCCCACCACAAAGCAGGTGTGTGCCCGACCCGACTACTGTTACTACCTCCATCACTACCACTACTGCTACCACTACTACCACTACTATAAATAGGACAGTAATGATGGTAGCAATACCTGGCACCCTCACTGGAACACATTTTCATAGGCAGAGAAAACCAAAATATCCTTCAACCTTCTCTACATCACCCCCACACACCACCACCTCACCCCTCCTCTACATCACCCCCACACACCACCTCCTCACCCCTCCTCTACATCACCCCCACACACCACCACCTCACCCCTCCTCTACATCACCCCCACACACCACCTCCTCACCCCTCCCCACCACCACCTCACCCCTCCTCTTCATCACCCCCACACACCACCACCTCACCCCTCCCCACATCACCCCACACACCACCTCCTCACCCCTACCCACCACCACCTCACCCCTCCTCTACATCACCCCCACACACCACCACCTCACCCCTCCTCTTCATCACCTCCACACACCACCACCTCACCCCTCCTCTACATCACCCCACACACCACCTCCTCACCCTCCCCACCACCACCTCACCCTCCTCTTCATCACCCTCCCACCACCACCTCACCCCTCCTCTTCATCACCCTCCACACACCACCACCTCACCCTCCTCTTCATAACCCCACACACCACCTCCTCACCCCTCCTCTTCATCACCCCACACACCACCTCACCCTTCCTTCATCACCCCCACACACCACCACCTCACCCCTCCTCTTCATCACCCCACACACCACCACCCCCACCTCCTCTTCATCCCCCACACACCACCACCTCACCCCTCCTCACATCACCACACACACCACCACCTCACCCCTCCTCTTCATCACCCCCCCACACACCACCACCTCCCCCCACCGCTTCATCACCCCACACACACCACCTCACCCTCCTCTTCATCACCCCACACACACCACCTCACCCTCCTCTTCATCACCTCACACACCACCACCTCACCCCTCCTCTTCATCACCCCCACACACCACCTCCTCACCCCTCCTCTTCATCACCCCCACACACCACCACCTCACCCCTCCTCTTCATCACCCCCCACACACCACCTCACCCCTCCTCTTCATCACCCCCACACACACCACCTCCTCACCCTCCTCTTCATCACCCCCACACACCACCTCACCCTCCTCTTCATCACCCCACACACCACCTCCTCACCCTCCTTCATCACCCCACACACACCACCACCCCACCCTCCTCTTCATCACCCCCACACACCACCACCTCACCCCTCCTCTTCATCACCCCCACACACCACCACCTCACCCCTCCTCTTCATCACCCCACACACCACCACCTCACCCCTCCTCTTCATCACCCCCACACACCACCACCTCACCCCTCCTCTTCATCACCCCCACACACCACCTCACCCCTCCTCTTCATCACCCCCACACACACCACCACCTCACCCCTCCTCTTCATCACCCCCCACACACCACCTCCTCACCCCTCCTCTTCATCACCCCCACACACACCACCTCCTCACCCTTCCTCTTCATCACCCCACCACACACCACCTCACCCCTCCTCTTCATCACCCCCAAACGCCATCACCTCACCCCTCCTCTTCATCACCCCCACACACCACCTCCTCACCCTCCTTCATCACCCCACACACCACCACCTCACCCTCCTCTTCATCACCCCACACACCACCTCCTCACCTCATCTTCATCACACCCCCCACACACCACCACCTCACCCTCCTCTTCATCACCCCACACACCACCACCTCACCCCTCCTCTTCATCACCCCCACACACCACCTCCTCACTCCTCTTCATCACCCCACACCACCTCACCCCTCCTCTTCATCACCCCACATACCACCTCCTCACCCTCCTCTTCATCACCCCCACACCACCACCTCACCCTCCTCTTCATCACCCCCACATACCACCTCACCCTCCTCTTCATCACCCCCACATACCACCTCACCCTCCTCTTCATCACCCCACACCACCACCTCACCCTCCTCTTCATCACCCCACACACCACCTCCTCACCCTCCTCTTCATCACCCCACACCACCACCTCACCCTCCTCTTCATCACCCCCACACACCACCTCACCCTCCTCTTCACCCCCCCACACACCACCACCTCACCCTTCCTCTTCATCACCCCACACCACCTCACCACCTCCTCTTCATCACCCCACATACCACCTCCTCACCCTCCTCTTCATCACCCCCACACACCTCCTCACCCCTCCTCTTCATCACCCCCACATACCACCTCCTCACCCCTCCTCTTCATCACCCCACACACCACCTCCTCACCCTCTTCATCACCCCCACACACCACCTCACCCCTCTTCATCACCCCACACACACCACCACCTCACCCTCCTCTTCATCACCCCCACACACCACCACCTCACCCCTCCTCCTCATCACCCCCACACACACCACCTCCTCACTCCTCCTTCATCACCCCCACACCACCTCTCCCTTCCTCCCTCCTCACCCCCCTCGCCTTCCTTCATCACCCCCTCACATCGCCTTCCCTTCTTCTTCATCCACTCGTCACCTCCCCCCTCCGTCACCCACACACCGCCTCACCCCTCACCCCCCCTTCTTCTTCCTTCCGCCCCCCCTCGCCTCACGCCCCCCCTACTCCCGGCGCCGCCGGTGGTGTCTCTGGAGGATAACGACAACGATGACAACGGGATCGAAGTCATTGAGGAGATCCCGGGCAGCAGGTGTCTCATGAACGCACGCAAGGCATTCTACCACGCTCCCTCCATCACCAGTGTGAGTGCGTGCGTGTATGTGGGGGTCTGGGTTGGGTGGTGATGGTTTGCGTGTGTGTGTGTGTGGGGGGAGGTGCGTGCGTGTGTGTGAGTGGGGGATGGGGGGGGGTGCATGTGAGTGTGTGTGGGGGGTGCGTGTGTGAGTGAGTGCGTGGGTGTGGGGGTTCAGATGGGGTGTGGGGGGATGTTCGTGTGTGGGGGTGAGGTGGGGTGAGTGAGTGCGTGTGTGGGGGTAGGTGTGTGTGTGTGTGTGTGTGTTTGTTATGTCTACCTAGTCATGGTGTACCCTCCATATTCATATTTCTTTATTTATTAACTTTTATTTATTTCTATTTTATTTTGAAACCGAATACTCCTGAATACCCTCCCCTCAAGCCTTTATCATATGTCAATAGGTCTATATATGGGAAGCTGTGTGTGTGTGTGTGTGTGTGTGTGTGTGTGTGTGTGTGTGTTTGTTTACCTCTTTATATTCCCACAGGGTTGTCAAGCTCATCATGGCCTGGACTTCATCACATCATTCCATCACATTAATTCCTTAACATTTTGTACACATGTTTTTTGGTGCGGCGACAAACTGTATTTTCCTGCACTTTATCACCGCTCTCGGACAGCTTTTTCACGTGTCCTCAGTGGTGGCTTGGCTTGGTGACATGACCCCTTACATCTCACTCATTCTCTCCCTCTCATCTTTATTTACCATCATCATGTCACCTTTGTTCCTTCCTTGCATTTTATCACCTCTTGGACAGCTTTTTTATGCGTCCTCAGTGGTGGCTTGGCTTGGTGACATGACCCTTACATGTCTCTCATTCTCTCCCTCTCATCTTTATTTACCATCATCATGTCACCTTTGTTCCTTCCTTGCATTTTATCACCTCTTGGACAGCTTTTTTATGCGTCCTCAGTGGTGGCTTGGCTTGGTGACATGACCCCTTACATGTCTCTCATTTCCCCCACTCACCTGTGTTTATTATCATGTCACCTTTGTTCCTTCCTTGCATTTTATCATCTCTGTCGGACAGCTTTTTCATGTGTCCTCAGTGGTGGCTTGGCTTGGTGACATGAGCCCTTACATGTCTCTCATTTTCCCCCACTCACCTGTGTTTATTATCATGTCACTTTTGTTCCTTCCTTGCATTTTATCACCTCTGTCGGACAGCTTTTTCATGTGTCCTCAGTGGTGGCTTGGCTTGGTGACATGACCCTTACATCTCACTCATTCTCTCCCTCTCATCTTTATTTACCATCATCATGTCACCTTTGTTCCTTCCTTGCACTTTATCACCTCTCTCGGACAGCTTTTTCATGCGTCCTCAGTGGTGGCTTGGCTTGGTGACATGACCCTTACATCTCACTCATTCTCTCCCTCTCATCTTTATTTACCATCATCATGTCACCTTTGTTCCTTCCTTGCATTTTATCACCTCTTGGACAGCTTTTTCATGCGTCCTCAGTGGTGGCTTGGCTTGGTGACATGACCCCTTACATGTCTCTCATTCTCTCCCTCTCATCTTTATTTACCATCATCATGTCACCTTTGTTCCTTCCTTGCATTTTATCACCTCTGTCGGACAGCTTTTTCATGTGTCCTCAGTGGTGGCTTGGCTTGGTGACATGACCCTTACATGTCTCTCATTCTCTCCCTCTCATCTGTATTTACCATCATCATGTCACCTTTGTTCCTTCCTTGCATTTTATCACCTCTGTCGGACAGCTTTTTCATGTGTCCTCAGTGGTGGCTTGGCTTGGTGACATGACCCTTACATCTCACTCATTCTCTCCCTCTCATCTTTATTTACCATCATCATGTCACCTTTGTTCCTTCCTTGCACTTTATCACCTCTCTCGGACAGCTTTTTCATGCGTCCTCAGTGGTGGCTTGGCTTGGTGACATGACCCCTTACATGTCTCTCATTTCCCCCACTCACCTGTGTTTATTATCATGTCACCTTTGTTCCTTCCTGGTGCGGCGACAAACTGTATTTTCCTGCACTTTATCTCCGCTCTCGGACAGCTTTTTCTTTCCTTCCTCCAGTTTTAGCAGGTTTTGTTTTTGTAATTCCGATGTATGTTATTATTTCCTTATGCTGTGACATGGTGTTTGACCTCCTCTGGCTTTGTCTACTCAATGTTATGTATAATAATAATAATCTTTACTGATTGTACTGTGTTAACCCAGTAGCAGCGGGGATCGTGTTTCTTAATGGTCCCTCTAAGCAAGAAAAATGAGAAAAAATCATCACTCACGCAAACCATTTCATAATATTTATCAACGCATTTGTGATCAGTTTATGTATCATCTATTTTTTGGGGTTTATATCATGGCACAAATTTGTCCCGTTGCTGCTACACGGTAAAGCCACAAATTTTGCCTGTCGCTGCTACACGGTAAAGCCACAAATTTGTCACATCACTGGTACACGGTAAAGCCACAAATTTGTCCCATTGCTGCTACACGGTAAAGCCACAAATTTGTCCCGTTGCTGCTACACGGTAAAGCCACAGATTTGTCCCGTTGCTGCTACACGGTAAAGCCACAAATTTGTCCCGTTGTTGCTACACGGTAAAGCTACAAATTTGTCCCGTCGCTGCTACACGGTAAAGCCACAAATTTGTCCCATTGCTGCTACACGGTAAAGCCACAAATTTGTCCCATTGCTGCTACACGGTAAAGCCACAAATTTGTCCCATTGTTGCTACACAGTAAAGCCACAAATTTGTCCCGTTGCTGCTACACGGTAAAGCCACAAATTTGTCCCATTTCTGCTACACAGTAAAGCCACAAATTTGGCCCGTTGCTGCTACACGGTGAAGCCACAAATTTGTCCCATTGCTGCTACACGGTAAAGCCACAAATTTTGCCTGTTGCTGCTACACGGTAAAGCCACAAATTTGTCCCGTTGCTGCTACACGGTAAAGCCACAAATTTGTCCCATTGTTGCTACACAGTAAAGCCACAAATTTGTCCCGTTGCTGCTACACGGTAAAGCCACAAATTTGTCCCATTGCTGCTACACAGTAAAGCCACAAATTTGGCCGTTGTTACTACAGTAAAGCCACAAATTTGGCCCGTTGCTATAGCCACAAATTTGTCCCATTGCTGCTACACAGTAAAGCCACAAATTTGGCCCGTTGCTGCTACACAGTAAAGCCACAAATTTGGCCCGTTGCTGCTACACAGTAAAGCCACAAATTTGTCCCGTCGCTGGTACACGGTAAAGCTACAAATTTGTCCCGTCGCTGCTACACGGTAAAGCCACAAATTTGTCCCGTCGCTGCTACACGGTAAAGCTACAAATTTGTCCCGTCGCTGGTACACGGTAAAGCTACAAATTTGTCCCGTCGCTGGTACACGGTAAAGCTACAAATTTGTCCCGTCGCTGGTACACGGTAAAGCTACAAATTTGTCCCGTTGCTGCTACACGGTAAAGCTACAAATTTGTCCCGTCGCTGCTACACGGTAAAGCCACAAATTTGTCCCGTTGCTGCTACATGGTAAAACCACAAATTTGCCCCGTCGCTGCTACACGGTAAAGCCACAAATTTGTCCCGTTGCTGCTACATGGTAAAACCACAAATTTGGCCCGTCGCTGCTACACGGTAAAGCCACAAATTTGGCCCGTCGCTGGTACACGGTAAAGCCACAAATTCGTCCCGTCGCTGCTACACGGTAAAGCCACAAATTTGGCCCGTCGCTGCTACCGGGTTAAACATATATTAACAATGATGATAATAATGATACTAATAAATGATAATGACCCCATGTTGTAGCATCATCCATATCTTTTAACTTTTTTTTATTTCCTTTATTTTGGGGTAAAGAAACTACAGCAGCCTGGCTTAGTACTGGCCTTACTAATGCTCTGTCCTCACTGTCACACCTTCATCACTGTATACAAAGGCTGGAAGTGGTGGCATTCTTCCTACTTTGCCATTAACATGTTCCTCTGGTTGTCACGGGAAGGGAATACATTGTTTCTGTGTGTTAATGTGTGTGTGTGTGTGTGTGTTGGCTGTGTGTACCCCAAGCTCTCCTTTACTAAGAGATCTCATTATTTGGAAACTCAGAATCCAATGACAGCTTTATTTGCTTTTGCTCTTGTTGATTATCCATTTACTTCACTGTCAACCACTTTTTCCTTGACCTACTTGCATCAAACATCCACTTCCTTCACCGTCACTCACTTTTTCCTTGACCTACTTGCATCAAAACTCCACTTACTTCACTGTCAACCACTTTTTCCTTGACCTACTTGCATCAAAACTCCACTTCCTTCACTGTCAGCCACTTTTTCCTTGACCTACTTACATCAAAGCTCCACTTATTTCACTGTCACTCACTTTTTCCTTGACCTACCTGTATCAAACATCCACTTCCTTCACTGTCAACCACTTTTTCCTTGACCTATTTGCATCAAAACTCCACTTACTTCACTGTCAATCACTTTTTCCTTGACCTACTTGCATCAAAACTCCACTTCCTTCACTGTCAACCACTTTTTCCTTGACCTACTTGCATCAAAACTCCACTTCCTTCACTGTCAACCACTTTTTCCTTGACCTACTTGCATCAAAGCTCCACTTACTTCACTGTTAACCACTTTTTCCTTGACCTACTTGCATCAAAACTCCACTTTCTTCACCATCAATCACTTTTTCCTTGACCTACTTGCATCAAAGCTCCACTTCCTTCACTGTCACTCACTTTTTCCTTGACCTACTTGCATCAAACCTCCACTTCCTTCACCATCAACCACTTTTTCCTTGACCTACTTACATCAAAGCTCCACTTATTTCACTGTCACTCACTTTTTCCTTGACCTACTTGCATCAAAACTCCACTTCCTTCACCGTCAATCACTTTTTCCTTGACCTACTTGCATCAAAACTCCACTTCCTTCACCGTCAATCACTTTTTCCTTGACCTACTTGCATCAAAACTCCACTTCCTTCACCGTCAATCACTTTTTCCTTGACCTATTTGCATCAAAACTCCACCTCCTTCACTGTCAACCACTTTTTCCTTGACCTACTTGCATCAAAACTCCACTTACTTCACCATCAATCACTTTTTCCTTGACCTACTTGCATCAAAACTCCACTTACTTCACCATCAATCACTTTTTCCTTGACCTACTTGCATCAAAACTCCACTTACTTCACCGTCAACCACTTTTTCCTTGACCTACTTGCATCAAAACTTCATTTACTTCACCGTCAACCACTTTTTCCTTGACCTACTTGCATCAAACCTCCACTTCCTTCACTGTCAACCACTTTTTCCTTGACCTACTTGCATCAAAACTTCATTTACTTCACCGTCAACCACTTTTTCCTTGACCTACTTGCATCAAAACTTCATTTACTTCACTGTCAATCACTTTTCCCTTGACCTACTTGCATCAAACCTCCACTTCCTTCACCATCAACCACTTTTTCCTTGACCTACTTGCATCAAAACTTCATTTACTTCACCGTCAACCACTTTTTCCTTGACCTACTTGCATCAAAACTCCACTTCCTTCACTGTCAACCACTTTTTCCTTGGCCTACTTGCATCAAAACTCCACTTCCTTCACCATCAACCACTTTTTCCTTGACCTACTTGCATCCTTCCATGACCCACAGAGAAAATCAGTGTGTTGGACGTACTTAGTCATTAACCTTTATAAGTGGCTCATAGGAAGCTTGTAGAGAACAGGGAGAGTTTGTAATGTGTGTATGTTAGTGTGTGTGTGTGTGTGTGTGTGTGTGTGTGTGTGTATTAGGACAAGAATGTAGGTGGGGCATTTCCTGTACATTACAACTGGTGTGTACATAATTGATTTGTATATACTCTTAAGCCCGGACACCCTCTCACCTCCAATCCCACTTTTTCCCTTCAACAGCAGATGGGCCGCAAGAGGAAGGGCTGCGGGGAGTGTGAGGGCTGCCAGGTGGTGGAGGACTGTGGCCAATGTAGGTTCTGCCGGGACAAAGCCAAATTCGGAGGGCCTAACCGTCTCAAGCAGGTGTGTGTGTACAAGCGCTGTGTCCTGGCCGAGATGGAGCCCGAGGACGCCAAGAAGAGGAGGAAGGTGAGGGCAGGGTGGTGACTTGAGGCAGATGTTTTAAATGTCTTGTTGGTATTTATTAAGTCATGTGGATAGTTTAGCTTTTGAATTCCATTTTTGGGATGGAGTTAGAAGTGTTGCATTTTCAGTCATGTTGGCACATTACAAACTCAGTTATAGAAAACGATATAGAAATCAAGAACACCAACTAACCACTCCTTGAAAAACGGGTGAAAAAAGACAAATCAGCCATAATATTGTTGAAGACTACTATGACATTTCAAGTATCAGGCATTGGTGTTGTGGAGTATTGGTGGTGGGTATTTTTCCTAGTATTTTTATCCTTTTTTGTGTGTAATGTTATAGTTAACACATCTTACCATTTAGAGACTTTATCAAACAAAATTCTGTAACAACTGCAGTATCAGGTCATGTAGGGTGGAGCATTGCCAGACTCAATCGGTTAAGATAATATATAATACAGTAAACCCTCCATTTAATGCATTTCTTTTAAAGTATTTTCTCATAACATGCCCTTAACCCAGTAGCTGCGGGGATCATGTTTCTTAAAGGCCCCTCTTAGTGAGAATAATGAGAAAAAAATCATCACTCACGCAAACCATTTCATAATATATATCAACGCATTTATGATCAGTTTATGCATCATCTATTTTGGGGAGTTTATATCATGGCAGAAATTTGGCCCGTCGCTGCTACACGGTAAAGCCACAAATTTGACCAGTCGCTGATACTAGGTTAAAGTAACTCCTTCACACACACACACACACACACACACACACACACACACACACGGAGTCCCACCAGTCTTAAATCTTTAAATCTCACTTAGCCAGAATTTCTTTGGTTCCTGTATTGCATCAAACAGAATGTGTACCAGATGCATGATTGGTCTTCAAAAGAGTCAGAATTAGGTGGAGTTCCAAATAGCCTGTAATATCAGCTTTCCACCCCACAGACTGCCGGGAAGAAGGGCCGAGGGAAGTGTGGCGGCTGTGACGGCTGCCAGCGCACCCTCGACTGCAATGAGTGTTATGCCTGTCTCCACAACGCCGCCGCCCAGCCTCCTGCACGCCGCAAGGTGGGTGTGAGGGAGGGAGCGTTGGGGTGCTGCATATGTCCGTAGAAATGTGTGTTTTGAAAAGCCTGGTAGTTTGATTCTTGCACATGCTTAGACATATTTACAAGCCAGGCCAGGTACAGAAATGAGCAGGGTGATGAGTGCCTTCCTGTCCACATTGCTAGGAGGCAGACAGGGTGCAGCAGTGAGCAGGGTGATGAGTGCCTTCCTGTCCACATTGCTAGGAGCCAGACAGGGTGCAGCAGTAAGCAGGGTGATGAGTGCCTTCCTGTCCACATTGCTAGGAGCCAGACAGGGTGCAGCAGTGAGCAGGGTGATGAGTGCCTTCCTGTCCACATTGCTAGGAGCCAGACAGGGTGCAGCAGTGAGCAGGGTGATGCGTGCCTTCCTGTCCACATTGCTAGGAGCCAGACAGGGTGCAGCAGTGAGCAGGGTGATGAGTGCCTCTGTCCACATTGCTAGGAGCCAGACAGGGTGCAGCAGTGAGCAGGGTGATGCGTGCCTTCCTGTCCACATTGCTAGGAGGCAGACAGGGTGCAGCAGTAAGCAGGGTGATGAATGCCTTCCTGTCCACATTGCTAGGAGCCAGACAGGGTGCAGCAGTAAGCAGGGTGATGAGTGCCTCCCTGTCCACATTGCTAGGAGTCAGACAGGGTGCACCAGTAAGCAGGGTGATGAGTGCCTGCCTGTCCACATTGCTAGGAGCCAGACAGGGTGCACCAGTAAGGAGGGTGATGAGTGCCTCCCTGTCCACATTGCTAGGAGCCAGACAGGGTGCAGCAGTAAGCAGGGTGATGAGTGCCTCCCTGTCCACATTGCTAGGAGCCAGACAGGGTGGAGCAGTAAGCAGGGTGATGAGTGCCTCCCTGTCCACATTGCTAGGAGCCAGACAGGGTGCAGCAGTAAGCAGGGTGATGAATGCCTTCCTGTCCACATTGCTAGGAGCCAGACAGGGTGGAGCAGTAAGCAGGGTGATGAGTGCCTCCCTGTCCACATTGCTAGGAGCCAGACAGGGTGCACCAGTAAGGAGGGTGATGAGTGCCTGCCTGTCCACATTGCTAGGAGCCAGACAGGGTGCACCAGTAAGGAGGGTGATGAGTGCCTGCCTGTCCACATTGCTAGGAGTCAGACAGGGTGCAGCAGTAAGGAGGGTGATGAGTGCCTGCCTGTCCACATTGCTAGGAGCCAGACAGGGTGCACCAGTAAGGAGGGTGATGAGTGCCTCCCTGTCCACATTGCTAGGAGCCAGACAGGGTGCAGCAGTAAGCAGGGTGATGAGTGCCTGCCTGTCCACATTGCTAGGAGGCAGACAGGGTGCAGCAGTAAGCAGGGTGATGAGTGCCTCCCTGTCCACATTGATAGGAGCCAGACAGGGTGCAGCAGTAAGCAGGGTGATGAGTGCCTCCCTGTCCACATTGCTAGGAGGCAGACAGGGTGCAGCAGTAAGCAGGGTGATGAGTGCCTCCCTGTCCACATTGCTAGGAGCCAGACAGGGTGCAGCAGTAAGCAGGGTGATGTCTCAACAGGTGTGTGAGATGCGCGTGTGTGAGCAGCAGCAGATGGAGGAGGTGCGTGCTGCCCTCAGCGTGGCGGGAGAACCTTCGCCTTACTCCACCGACTCCCTTATGGCGGAGACACTCAGCATAGGGTCTTCAGGCGCCTCCAGCCCCACGCCCGACGGCCTGCCCAGCACACACAACGACAAGATGAAGCTGATGCGCAAGATGCTGAAGAAAAAGTTTGCACAACCCTACAGCCGGGTAAGCCCCCCTAAGGTTGGTGTTCGTGTCCTCCTGTCTGCCTTCCTCCTCCAGTCTTCCTATTCTCCTCCTCTTTCATCTCTTCTTTGCTCGTTTCTTCTTCCTTCTTCTTCCTACCCTATTTTATTTTATGTTCCTTCCTTATTCTTATCCTCTTTCATTGGTGTTTGTCTCTTCCTGTTCTTTCTTGTCTTCCTTTTCTTCTTCCTTCCTATTCTTCTCCTCATCTTCATCTTCTGTCTCTTCTTTTGTTCCTTTCTTCTTTTTCTTCTTATCCCTTTCCATTGGTGTTTGTTTCCTCCTCATGTTCTTTTTTTCCTTCTCTTCTTCCTCCCTCTCCTCCTCCTCCTCCTCCTCCTCATCAACATCATCTTGTCTCTTCTTTTGTTCCTTCCTTAATCTTCTTCTTATCTCCTTCCGTTGGTGTTTACTTTCTCCTCCTGTTCTCACTTGTCTTCCTTTTTGTCCTTTCTTCCCTTCTTTTCCTCGTCACAGCTGGTCATGTCCATCCAAGGTTGATGTTGGTGTTTGTTTCTCATCTTCCTACCTCCTCTTCCTCCTCCTCCTCCTCCTCCTCCTCCTTGTTGTTGTCCTCCTTACTTGCCTCCTTCTCTGTTCGTGGCAATGGTTTCCGAGCAGTCTGGTCCGGCTGAAGCAGTAGTTTAAATTTATATGCTTCCCCATGTCAGTTTTTCCCTTGTTCAGTCAGTCTTTCATTTTGTACCTATTCTGAAATTGAGATCATGTATTTATGTTTATCGCCATCCATAAATTAGCTTTGTTACTCTATTGTTGAACTCTTTCTTGACTGCATTACTCACAACCCGTCCGAGCCCACAAGGGAGAACAAGGACGTTAAACGAGAAGATCTTTACCAATGTTTAGCAATCACACCTTTGCCCACAGGTTCGGACCAAGTACTACTGCGGCGAGTGTCCCGGCTGCCAGACCACCGTGCCGTGCGGGAACTGTCTCTACTGTGAGGACATGCCCAAGTTTGGCGGCCCTGGGCGGTACAGGCAGGTGAGAGGGGCGGCTGTGTTCACCTGGCTGTGTTTGGTTGATATGTTGGAGGCTTAAGAGGCTATTACACTGGGCAAGTTTTTCGTGGATCGTCAGTCAAACCACGATTTCCGCTAGTGTGGTTCTCATTTGTTTCTTGTTATTGCTGCTGATGATGATGGTGAGTAATACCGTCATCCTTCGGTGAAATCTACCGTAGCTTTGGGAGATCGTGGACACGTCAGAAAACCACGGAAATATGAGAACCACGCCAGCGGAAATTGTGGTTTGACTGACTGAAGATCCACGGAAAATTTGCCCGGTGTAATAGCCCCTTAAGAGTGAAGAGATGAAGAGGTGGTGAGGGCTTGAAGGAGTGGCTGAAGATATGAGGAAGTGTAGTGTTGGTGGTTCTGATACTCCCTTCCTCACTCCTCTTCATCTGTCTGGTGTGAATGAGTGAAGAGAATGGAGAGGTGGTGAGGGCTTGAGGGAGTGGCTGAAGATATGAGGAAGTGTAGTGTTGGTGGTCTTAATATACACTTTCTCATTCACTCCTGTTTGTTACTTAGTTATACAAGGATTAAAGTGTTCCCTGGTGTGTGTGTGTGTGTGTGTGTGTGTGTGTGTGTGTGTGTGTGTGTGTGTGTGTACTATTTCTACATTGGACATATCAACCAAGAACTTTAAATGCCTTTCTTCCTTCTTTTCTGAACTTTAAATACCTTTCTTCCTTCCTCTGCCATGTTCTGCTTTTACATATGCTTCCTACACCTCACTGCCACCCTTCTCCTTGCCCTACCACTCTTCCTCCCCCCTGCAAAAATGTGTGAAGCAGCTGTGTTAATGTGTGTGTACCATATCTCCACTACACATACCAACTCAGAACATTAAAGACACCCCCCTTCTTCTCCCATTTTCTGCAGTGCTCTACTTTTCCGTGCTTCCTCCTCCTCACCACCAACCTTCTCCTTGCCCCTCTAATACCACTCCCGCTTCCCCCTACAGAAATGTGTGAAGCAGCTGTGTGTGTACCACCCTCGCCTGCAGGCCCTCAAACTGTCCAACCGCTCCAAGCTGACCTACGACGAACAGCACATCTCCCAGGAAACACTGTCGCACCTCAGCGTCTCCCTGCCCCAGCCCCCAGACGAGGCGATCGACTTAGGGTGCGGGGACAGCCGGGAGCACATGGAGGAGGTGGATAGCCTGGAGGATCAAGCGGATGAGGTGGATGACGTCACGGAGGGAGAGGACAGCAACGCCACCATCCACGTGAGTGACAGAGTGGACGGTTCATTCCACTCCACCTTGATTGTACAGTGAGCAACAAAAATTGTGTCGTAAAATGAAAACCTAAGGCGACAGGCTAAACAGGTGGTTCCTATAAGAGCATTAACGTTACTTAGTCCGTTTGCTTAACCCGGTAGCAGTGACGGGCCAAATTTGTGGCTTTACCGTGTAGCAGCGACGGGCCAAATTTGTGGCTTTACCGTGTAGCAGTGACGGGCCAAATTTGTGGCTTTACCGTGTAGCAGTGACGGGCCAAATTTGTGGCTTTACCGTAGCAGTGACTGTCCAATTTTGTGGCTTTACCGTGTAGCAGTGACGGGCCAAATTTGTGGCTTTACCGTGTAGCAGTGACGGGCCAAATTTGTGGCTTTACCGTGGAGCAGTGACGGGCCAAAGTTGTGGCTTTACCGTGTAGCAGCGACAGCCAAATTTGTGGCTTTACCGATGTAGCAGTGACGGGCCAAATTTGTGGCTTTACCATGTAGCAGTGACGACCAAATTTGTGGCTTTACCGTGTAGCAGCGACGGGCCAAATTTGTGGCTTTACCATGTGTATGACAGGCCAAATTTGGCTTTACCGTAGCAGCGACGGGCCAAATTTGTGGCTTTACCATGTAGCGACGGGCCAAATTTGTGGCTTTACCGTAGTAGCAACGGGCCAAATTTGTGGCTTTACCATGTAGCATGACGACCAAATTTGTGGCATTACCATGTAGCAGCGACGGGCCAAATTTGTGGCTTTACCATATAGCAGTGACGGGCCAGATTTGTGGCTTTACCATGTAGCAGCGACAGGCCAAATTTGTGGCTTTACCGTGTAGCAGCGACGGGCCAAATTTGTGGCTTTACCGTGTAGCAGCGACGGGCCAAATTTGTGGCTTTACCGTGTAGCAGCGACGGGCCAAATTTGTGGCTGTACCTTGTAGCAGCGACGACCAAATTTGTGGCTTTACCATACAGTTAGTGATTTTACCAGATTTGTGGCTTTACCATGTAACAGCGACAGGCCAAATTTGTGGCTTTACCGTGTAGCATGACGCCAAATTTGTGGCTTTACCGTAGCAGCGACGGGCCAAATTTGTGGCTTTACCGTGTAGCAGCGACGGGCCAAATTTGTGGCTTTACCGTGTAGCAGCGACGGGCCAAATTTGTGGCTTTACCATATAGCAGTGACGGGCCAGATTTGTGGCTTTACCATGTAGCAGCGACAGGCCAAATTTGTGGCTTTACCGTGTACCAGTGACGGGCCAAATTTGTGGCTTTACCGTGTACCAGCGACGGGCCAAATTTGTGGCTTTACCGTGTACCAGTGACGGGCCAAATTTGTGGCTTTACCGTGTACCAGCGACGGGCCAAATTTGTGCCATGATATAAACCCCCAAAATAGATGATACATAAACTGATCACAAATGCGTTGATATATATTATGAAATGGTTTGTGTGAGTGATGATTTTTTCTCATTTTTCTTGCTTAGAGGGACCATTAAGAAACATGATCCCCGCTGCTACCGGGTTAATCAGTACAAGTTAGAAATAAACTATAAAACTAATTAAAGGTAAACTATGCATAATTGATACATGATAGAAATAAACCTTAAAACGAATTCAAAGTAAACTATGATAATAAAAACCTAATCGTCCTTGCCGTAAAACTAATTCAAACTATTATAATGAAAACCTAATCACTCCTCCCTGCCTATCTTCCTTCCTTCCTTCCCTCCCTCCTCCCTGTCTTCCCTCCTTCCCTCCCTCCCTCCCTCCTCCCTGTTTTCCTTCCTTCCCTCCCTCCTCCCTGTCTTCCCTCCTTCCTTCCCTCCCTCCTCCATATCTTCCCTCCCTCTTCCCTGTCTTCCCTCCTTCCTTCCCTCCCTCCTCCCTATCTTCCCTACTTCCTTCCCTCCCTCCTACCTATTGTCCCTCCTTCCCTCCCTCCCTCCTTCCTTCCCTCCCTCCTCCTACTAATTCAAAGTAAACTATTATAATGAAAACCTAATTGTCTCGTCCTTATCTTAAAACTATCAAATCATCCTCTTCCGCAGGTGATTGATGAGCCAGGCGACATCAAGGAGGAGATGCACCCCAAGCTGGAACGCTCCTCTCCCCTCCCCCTCTCAAGATCCCACCTCTCCCACATACCCTCCTCCTCCGCCTCCCTCATCCACCACCCCCTCGCTGGCCTCCCTCACTCATCGGTACTCACCCCCGCGGCGGCTGTCCTCTCATCCGCCGCCGCTGCCGTGCTCTCGTCCGCCGCCGCCGCTGCCGCTGCTGCCGTCATACCGTCTGCCGCGTTTTCCTCGGCGGCTGCAGCGGCTGTTATATCCTCCGCCGCCGCCGCCAGATCCACTCCGTCTATGTCCATCCCGTCGTCGGCGGTTGATATCGTCGCCGCTGCCGCGCGTTCTCACTCCCACCACCTCCAAAGTCTTTCCCACGGTGGTCTTCTCCCCCCGTCTGCTACTCCTGCTCTCCCTTCTGCTGTCCTGCCATCTGCTGGAGGCCTCCCACCGACTGTGTCCCTCCCGTCGGCCCCTGCTCTGCCCAGTACAGCGTCTCTCCCGTCTTCGGCAGCTCTCCCAAGTGCGTCGTCCCTCCCATCGACGGCCCTGCCAAATATCGCATCGCTGCCCCCTCTCGGAGCTCTGCCAAATGTGTCTCTCCCATCAACGGCGTCGCTCCCCCACCTCCCCCCCACTACTGCAGCTCTGTCCCTCACTTTTACTCTCCCAAATACTGCGAGTCTCCCACCGACGGCGTCCCTCCCAACAACGGCCGCTCTCCCATCTACATCATCGCTATCCTCCTCAGCGTCACTCTCAAGCGCACAGACTTTCCTATCCACGGCATCCCTTCCACCGTATCCACTCCTCCCTACTCCTGCCCTTCCACCCACTGCTCCACTGGCATCCATACCCACTCTCCCACCCGCTCCCCTGCTCCACCTGCCACCCACTCCCGTCAACCCACCTACCACTGCTATGCCATTAACTGCAGTGGTATCGACTATCGTGAGACGTTCCCCTACTCCCCCTACTGTTTTCCTTCCTGCTTCCCCTCCTGCTGCAAGGCCAGACAGCAGTACTAGTCCCCCTCCTCCTTCTCCTACTGTCACAACCACTACTACTGTCACCACCACCACCACCTCCGTCTTCAACACCATTGGGACAAACACCACTCCACCCTCCACCACTAGTCCGATAACCACCACCACTGATAGTTTACCTACCACTAACACTACCACCTCCTCCCCTCCTGGTTCTCCCGTCCCCTCCCCCACCACCACTATCAATGTTGCATCTCCACTCCCCCCTCCCAGTACCACTCCCCCCCCAACCAACACCACCCCTTCAGTCATTACCAAAGTGTCGACATCTCTCAACACCACTAGTGAAGCCCCAGCCAGTGACACCACCACCACCACCACCATCACCAGCACCTCACCAACCCCACCACCACCACCCACTGTCACCACCACTACACCCACTGCCTCCTCCCCAAGCCCACCACCAACAACAACCACAACCACAACAACCACCAGTCCCCCCTCGCCAGACCCTCCCCCCATGAGCGAAACCGAAACCATCAACACCAGTAGAGCAACACCACCTCCAACACCACCACCACTCGGGCCCACCCCCACCACCCCGCCAAGCACCCCCCCAACCTCAGGCACCCCCGCCAAGCCCCCGTCACCCAGCGTCACCCCAAAGGAAACGGAGACGGTGGAGATGGTGGAGGTGGAAGACGATGATGAAAATGATGAGGATTACGACGAGAATGTGGATGTCTTGACGGAGGGTTCGGACATACCTTCCCCGCCCTCCACCCCGTCGCCCCGGCCCAGAACGCGGGGCAAAGGGCGCTCCGTGGGGCAGGGACGGGGCCAGGTGCGGAACAACAAGGCAAGCAGCATCATTGAAACGAGACGAAGCACGGCCATGAGACGAGGGAGCCGGAGGAGGACGACGCGGTTCAAACTGGACCCCGACGACAACTCCGGTAGGTGGAGGAAGAAGTAGATAGTGTAGAGGGAAGCTTGTTGCAGTGGTGGAGAAGTGGAGGAAAAAGTGGGTAATCTGGAGGGAGAAGTAGATAGTGTGGAAGGAAGCTTGTTGCAGTGGTGGAGAAGTGGAGGAAAAAGTGGGTAATCTGGAGGGAGAAGTAGATAGTGTGGAAGGAAGCTTGTTGTAGTGGTGGAGAAGTGGAGGAAAAAGTGGGTAATGTGGAGGGAGAAGTAGATAGAGTGGAAGGAGTGGTGGAGAAGTGGAAGAAAAAGTAGGCAATGTGGAGGGAGAAGAAGATAGTGTGGAAGGAAGCTTGTTGTAGTGGTGGAGAAGTGGAGGAAAAAGTAGGTCATGTGGAGGAAGAAGTTCTGTATTGATGGAGAGGTGGAGGAGGGAAGTGGATAGTGTGGCAGAGAAGTGTGATGGTGGAGGTGAAGAAGGAAGTGGATAGTGTGTGGAAGAAGTTTTTGTATTGGTGAAGAGCTGGACGAGAGAGTAGTGTGGAGGTGGTGGTTAGGTGGAGAGGTGGAAGGAATGAGTGGAAACTGTCATCACGGGGGCAGAGATGGTTGGTACAGTTCCGTAAAGGCTTAAGGGGCTATTACACTGGGCAAATTTTCCGTGGATCTTCAGTCAAACCATGATTTCCGCTGGCGTGGTTCTCATATTTCCGTGGCTTTCCGACGTGTCCATGATCTTCCAAAGCTACAGTGGAGTTCCTTGAATGACAACGGTATTACTCACCCTCATCATCATCAGTAATAACAAGAAACAAATGAGAACCACGCTAGCGGAAATCGTGGTTTGACTGACAATCCACGGAAAATTTGCCCAGTGTAATAGCCCCTTAAGACAGGTGATGAGGACGAACGAGGATGACAGTGAAGAGTGCGTGAGAGCAAGGCGAAGGGAAATGGGATCAGGAGGCAACCAGGAGAAGGGATCGGTTGAGTGGATGAATTCTGGAGAGAGAGAGAGAGAGAGAGAGAAAAAGAGTTGGCAGGCGAGGGAGGGACTTTGTTATGCATGGAAAGTTGGAGATTGCATGAATGTTGCTTGTGTTGCTTTCTGTGTTGTCGGCAAGTTGTTGTTTTTTTACAGAGAGGAAGGTATTAGGACACGTCTTCTCACCTAATTGACCGCTCTTTCGGCCACCTCTTTGGATTCTTTACAGGAGCAGCGAGTAGCGGGCTTTTTTTTTATTATTGTTTCCTTTTTTTGTGCCCTTGTGCTGTCTCCTTTGATGTAAGAGAGAGAGAGAGAGAGAGAGAGAGAGAGAGAGAGAGAGAGAGAGAGAGAGAGAGAGAGAGAGAGAGAGAGAGAGAGAGAGAGAGAGAGAGAGATTAAGGGAAAAACATATGAAAATTAAAAAGCCCACTAAGCACTGATCCTATAGAAGAGTTTAGTGGCCAAAAGACAGGGCAGTTTTGAATGGAGAGGTGTCTTGATACTTGAAGGTTAACAGGTATACACTCCTCTGATTGGGAAAAAAACATGAAAACAGAAAATCCCACTAAGCACGCCTCCTATAGAAGAGTTTAGTGGCCAAAAGACAGGGCAGTTTTGAATGGAGAGGTGTCTTGATACTTGAAGGTTAACAGGTATACATTCCTCTGATTGGTGACTTTCCATGCGTAAAAAATGTCGGAAAACTGCCAGAATAGGAAAAATTGGAGACATGCCACAACCATCCACTTGGGGAGGCAGGGCATTGGCAGCACAGATAGATGAGAGATTGAGGTTCAGTTTCTGTGAGTAAATAGATTCATACTACGAGTGCGAGAGATGTGCAAAGAAACTCACAGCTACTTTCTCTTGCCGATTGGAAGAGTGTGTGTGTCTGACTACAAAGGCATGGGGCGCACACAAGCCAGTCGCCGCAACTGGATCACTCGAGTCCATTTCCAGTAGCCAGTAACTTCAAAGCGAATATCTGCGGTGACATTGCTATTATTTATATTTGCCTTTTTATTATTATTATTATTATTATTATTTTTTACAGTAAAGGAAGCAGCTCAAGGACAAAAAAATAGCCAAGAGGAAAAAAAAACCTTCTAATCACTGCCCATAATAAAAAAGAGTATGGGTGACCGGCCAAAAGAGAGGTCAATTTCGGGAGTGGAGTTTTATCTAGTTCATTCAGCAGGGCTTCAAGAGAGAATTAACAGCCTTAGTCTATGTTCTTCTATTTCTTGTTTAGTTTCTGGTCATGTTATTGCTTTGTTTACTCCGAGCGTGGCCAAAAGAGAGGTCAATTTCTGGAGTGCAATTTTATCTAGTTCATTCAGCAGGGCTTCAAGAGAGAATTAACAGCATTAGTCTATGCTCTTCCATTTCTTGTTTTATTTCTGGTCATGTTATCGCTTTGTTTATTCGGAGCGTGGCCAAAAGAGACGTCAATTTCGGGAGTACAATTTTATCTAGTTCATTCAGCAGGGCTTCAAAAGAGAATTAACAGCCTTAGTCTATGTTCTTCCATTTCTTGTTTTTGTTTCTGGTCATGTTATCGCTTTGTTTACTCCGAGCGTGGCCAAAAGAGAGGTCAATTTCTGGAGTGCAATTTTATCTAGTTCATTCAGCAGGGCTTCAAGAGAGAATTAACAGCCTTAGTCTATGTTCTTCCATTTCTTGTTTTTGTTTCTGGTCATGTTATCGCTTTGTTTATTCCGAGCGTGCCCAAAAGAGAGGTCAATTTCGGGAGTACAATTTTATCTAGTTCATTCAGCAGGGCTTCAAGAGAGAATTAACAGCCTTAGTCTATGTTCTTCCATTTCTTGTTTTTGTTTCTGGTCGTGATATCGCTTGGTTTACTCCGAGCGTGCCCAAAAGAGAGGTCAATTTCTGGAGTGCAATTTTATCTAGTTCATTCAGCAGGGCTTCAAATGAATTCCCTTAGTCTATGTTCTTCCATTTCTTGTTTTGTTTCTGGGGGTGTTATTGCTTTGTTTACTCCGAGCGCTGGCCTCCACTCCACGTTGTTACGAGCCAGTTCTCTCCGTGCTGGCGGCAGACACACACACCCTCCACTCCGCCGCAGTTGTATCAAGCTTCTTAAATTATATTCTGTGCCTCCACCACTTGTTTGTTTGCCTTCACCCACTACTATAAAAAAAAAAGTCTGTTCACTTAAGTCCGACCCAAGCTGACAACATAAACCTAAGCGTGTTTGCAAGCTGAGTGCTGATTGGCTACTGCTGTGGCTTCCAAGTTTTCTTTAACCTCTGTTTGTGTTTATCTCACGCAGCTTCTTTCTGCTAATCTGCACTGTGCTTACAAACACGCTAAGGTTTATGTTGTCAGCTTGGGGCGGACTTAAGTGAACAGCCTATAGAAATCCATCAACCAGAATAGAATGAAAGTTGCTGATACTCCCTCTAGCTGGCAAAAAAAGACAACTCATATATCACAGGTGGAGGAGGAAATTTTGTGTTGGTGGTGAGGTGGAGGAAGAAGTAGGCAGTGTGGAGGGAAAGGTGTAGTGATGGATATGATAATTGAGACACACGGTCGCATTTTAAAACTTTTCGTCGCCCAAGTACACATAATTACCAAGGCTTCAGTAGGAGTTTTGGGCATTTCCAGGAGTAGTTTCATGGCCCTGGTGGTAGTTTGACCCTTCTTCTGTACCTCAAACTTAAAAACACACATATTTGGCAAGGCTTTCGTAGGAGTTTTGGGAATTTCCAGGAGTAGTTTCATGGCCCTGGTGGTAGTTTGACCCTTCTTCTGTACCTCAAACTTAAAAACACACATATTTGGCAAGGCTTTCGTAGGAGTTTTGGGAATTTCCAGTAGTTTTATGGCCCTGGTGGTAGTTTGACCCTTCTTCTGTACCTCGAACCCAAAAAACACATATCTGACAAGGCTTTCATAGGAGTTGTGGGCATTTCCAGGAGTAGTTTCATGGCCCTGGTGGTAGTTTGACCCTTCTTCTGTACCTCAAACTTAAAAACACACATATTTGGCAAGGCTTTCGTAGGAGTTTTGGGCATTTCCAGGAGTAGTTTCATGGCCCTGGTGGTAGTTTGACCCTTCCTCTGTACCATGAACCTAAAGAAACACTCATTAGAATCCAACTGACCCTCTCTTTGACCTTTAGAAATAGCTGATGCGAGAAATGAAAGTCTTATTATACTGGCCACAGAGCAATTTGAGCTCACCTCCGGTCCTTCAGAGTAATATAAGTTAACGCAAACCTGCCTTCCCTGCCACAGCAAGACCACTAAACAGCCCTTGCCTTGCAGACTTCGAGGAGCTGTTGGAGGAGCTGGATTCAGGCGGGACCAGGCGGGACGCAGCAGCACTGCCCCTCAAGAACACCCCAGGCAAGGATGCAGCCCTGATGGCACCCCAAGAGAAGCCCCAGGTGGACACTACAAGCCCTCTGGTCATGGTGGTCGGGGGGCGGGGGCGTATGGGGCAGCGGGGGCGAATGGTGAACCGGGCGCAGAACACGGACCCTCCGGCCATCTTTGAGTACCAGGAGGGGCGGGAGTGTGTGGTGGAGGGGCGGGTGGTGGAGGCCGGCGCGGTTGAAGGCGGCGTGGCCCTCAAGCACCCTGGCGGCCCCTGTGTCTTCCCCGAGGAGGAGCTGAGTCAGGGCGGAAGGGATGTGAATGAAAATGTTGGTGCCATCAGTGAGGCGGCTTCGGCATAGCAGTGAGCCACCACCCCTGTCGTCTCTGCCGCCCCAGCTGCCGCCGCCGCTGCACCCCGGAAGTACAACTACCCCCACTTGCCCATGGCCAGTGGTCCTAGATGATACCTGTACAGTGCTGACAGACTTAACATATATATATTTGTACATAGCCGCCAGACATTATGTGTTACGTGTGTTGTGTGTGTGTGTGTGTGTGTGTGTGTACAGGCTTAGGCATCGCTGTTGATGGAGAGAGAGAGAGAGAGAGAGAGAGAGAGAGAGAGAGAGAGAGAGAGAGAGAGAGAGAGAGAGAGAGAGAGAGAGAGAGAGAGAGAATGGGGGTAGAGCTAGGGATGGGTGACTGTATTTAGCTGTTTTCTGTTGCTCACAGAGAGAGAGAGAGAGAGAGAGAGAGAGAGAGAGAGAGAGAGAGAGAGAGAGAGAGAGAGCGAGAGAGAGAGAGAGAGCATAGTGAAGCAGTCAGTCTAGTTCCTGAGTGTGTGCATAACGTCAAAGCTTTATTTTTAAGCTTTTTGAAACAAAAAAGACAAACGTCTTATTCATAAGGATGAGAGAGAGAGAGAGAGAGAGAGAGAGAGAGAGAGAGAGAGAGAGAGAGAGAGTCCAGTCAGAGCTAGTCAGAGGGAGTAAAAAGACTTAGTAAAAACACAAGACTAGAGAGAGAGAGAGAATAATTTTCGTCAATATTTTTGGTGTAGTCTTAAGAGCTCTTGCCCAAAATGATGCAAAATATAAAAAAGAGAATTAAGTGCCATTTCTCCTGTTTTCCGCCACAGTGGTGGAGTATGAACTATAACACTGATAGCGACATGAATAACAGTAATGTCAAGTTTGTGAGTGTGGTAGTCGATGATGTTCCCTAAATTTACGGCAATTACTCTTTCTTAATTTTTTTGAGAAAGTACAAAGTGGAGTGAATGAGAACGGGATGAGTGAGGGAAGGAGAGAGAGAGAGAGAGAGAGAGCGAGAGCGAGAGAGATGCTGATCCACGTGTAAACAATAATAATAACGATATAAATAGTCTTGTGAACGATGTAGTCAAGTTTCTCGGTTGAGTTTAAGTTGTTGTTCCTGTCTTGTTTCCCCTCGTGGTGTTGACGCTCTTGAGAGTTTATGATTCGTCACCTCACCACCGACTCCTTCCTCCTGCACCCGTGACGATAGTGACGACGACGATGATAGTTTTTCTGTTACGTTTATATTCATTGTGAGGGTTTGAGGGTCGGTCCGTGCTCACTCACTCTGCCTGTTACGACTTGCACCGGGAAAAATGGAAAAGAAATAGATGAAGTAGAGGAAATCATGCGTCTGGGAAAAGAATGAGAAGCGGAAAAACTATAAAAATGTTTGCATCTGGAAAAGTAGAGGAAAAGTGTGAATCTGGACAAATATAAGTAAGAAAAATAGGAAAAAAAGTGTGGGCATCCAGAAAAGTAGAGGAAAAGTATGAATCAAAGTTGGAAAAGTAAAAAAAAATAGTGTGTGCAACAGGAAAAGTAGAGGAAAAGTGTGAATCTGGAAAAATAAAAAGTGGAAAAAGTAGAAAATGAAAGTGTATGCATCTGGAAAAGTAGAAGAGTATGAATCTCTGGATAAATATAAAGTGGGAAAAGTAGGAAAAAAAGTATGCATCCAGAAAAGTAGCAGAAAAGTATGAATCTGGATAAATATAAAGTTGAAAAAAGTAGGAAAAAAGTTTATGTATCCAGAAAAGTAGAAAAGTATGAATCTGGATAAATATAAATTTGGAAAAGTAGACAAAAAAAAAATTACATGGATCAGGAAAAAAAAAAGCTGAAATGAAAACACCAAAACAGAAGAAGCAGACAAATCCTTGGTAAACATGAAAAAGCAAACTCATAAATATTCTGAAATGACACCACGAGATCATTTCTTTATACTTCATCTCAAATTGACCAGAAAAAAGCTGAAATGAAAACACCAAAACAAAAACAGACAGATCCTTGGTAAACATGAAAAAGCAAACTCATAAATATTCTGAAATGACAACACGAGATCATTTTTTTATACTTCATCTCAAATTGACGAGAAAAAAGCTGAAATGAAAACACCAAAACAGAAGAAGCGGACAAATCCTCGTAATTTTGGGTGGCGGAGAAAGTCTCGTTCTGCATCACTTCTTCACCGGGACAAAGCTACCCTGGAGGAAAATAAATAAAAAGACAATTAATAGATATCGTTGAAATAGAAAAAAATAAAAAGACAAAAAAATCATGTGCTGTGGAAGGTAAACATGAAAAAGCAAACTGATAAATATTCTGAAATGACAACACGAGATCATTTCTTTATACTTCATCTCAAATTGACGAGAAAAAAGCTGAAATAAAAACACCAAAACAGAAGAAGCAGACAAATCCTCATAATTTTGGGCGGCGGAGAAAGTCTTGTTCCGCATCACTTCTTCACCGGGACAAAGCTACCCTGGAGGAAAATAAATAAAAAGACAATTAATAGATATCGTAGAAGTAGAAAAAATAAAAAGACAAAAAAATCATGTGCTGTGGAAGGTAAACATGAAAAAACAAACTGATAAATATTCTGAAATGACAATGAGATTATTTTTTTATACTTCAACTTTAAGCAGAAAAAAGCTGAAATGAAAACACCAAAACAGAAAAAGCAGACAAATCCTCGTAATTTTGGGCGGCGGAGAAAGTCTTGTTCCGCATCACTTCTTCACCGGGACAAAGCTACCCTGGAAGAAAATAAATAAAAAGACAATTAATAGATATCGTTAAGCTTCTCGGCGGATTCTCTTCTATACCTGAGCTTATATTTATTATGGGAAGAAAAACATAGATAAAAAGGGAGCTTGACGTAAGGCACAAAAATGAACAAGTCGCAATCTGTCAATCAGTCAGTGGGGCCATACGTCACATCGCAAAAAACATGAGTAATAAAGTAATGGATAAGTCACAATAGAGATGGATAAATGTATAAACAAACCATGACCAAGGAGAACATGGAGAGGAACAGCGCAACAAGACTTAGAAGTGTTAGAAATAAAGGAAGGAACAGCGCTGGACCGAGCAAGGTTGAGGAGGATCATTGCAGTTCCAACCCTGAGAATGTGAGAAAGATGGATAAATATTCTTGATTTTGACACAAGGTTATTTATACACCTCAAATCAGCGTCTCGGAGTCCATGGCATCAACCCAGGTACGAGTCGAAGTGTGCACGGACAGACGCACGAACCCCAGCTGGCGATGGTGCGAGTGTGTGTGAATTCAAGGCTTCATTTGATCTTTGTTGAGTGACGATTTCGATGACTGTGTTTCCAAGAGCTTTTCCCTGTACATACACCCCGGCACGCCCCGTACACACTCCCCTCGCTGTGAGAGACTCGGCATCTGTGTGTGTTTGCTTGAAGGCAGTATAACGTATATGAGAATACTGTATTTTGTTATACAAGCTACAAAATGTTCCATGTTCAGCGTTCCTACATTGTTTTAGTTATTAGTGTGTAGAGCTATATTCAGAAATACTAGAATCTTGGCCATATAAATATATATATAAAAGAAGATTATATATATACATACACATACATACATACATACATACTCTAGAGATATTTACTACATAGGAACTTGCTGGAGCTGAGTATGGCATAAATGAAAGATGAATTCTCTCATCTTTGGGTCCCTATAAATGAATATTATGAATTATTCCTTTATGTTAAAAAATGACAAGTATGTGTTGGCTGTTCATGCACCTTTATCCTGGTACACACACACACACACACACACACACACACACACACACACACACACACACACACACACACACACACACGTACATACATACACTTGTTTGGCATCCTCATGTGAAAAAAAAGTATAAAAAATGTCCTAAAAAAAAATAAAAACAAACAAACAAAAAAAATTATGAAGAAATGTTATGACAAAAAATGAGGTAGAGAGAGAGAGAGAGAGAGAGAGAGAAATTTCAGCACTGTGGCATGTATCTTATAAGAGGGGTAAGGGAGGGGGGTACAGGGAGGTTCTAGTCCACATTCTTACTTCAAACTTAACCTCCTCAATTTAAACTCCCCAAACTTATTACTTATCATCATCATTATTGCTATTTATCCATCTTTACTTTCTTTACTTGCCCCCCAATCCCTCCCTCTTACCCTCCTCTTCCTCCTGTTATTCCTCTTCCGTCGGCCGTTCCGTTCCGTCGTAACACTCGCACACACACACGTATACGAACTTCAGTCTTAGCTGCAGAGAAGGGAGAGGGAGGGGGAGCCATGGAGAGAAGAGGGGGGAGGGAGGGGGGCTGTTGTATGTAGTGGGGGGGGTATAGGTATAGGACATGCTGGCTATATATTTTTCTGGATAGGAGAGAGAAAGAGAGAGAAGGGGAGAGGGAGGGAGATAAACATGAGCTTAAGTTAATTCCACTAGTTCTTCCGGCTCTCCCTTCCTTCCTGCCCCGTTTCCCTTTCCCCTTTCTCTCGTTAATCTTTCTTCCCTAATTTGACCTAAAGCAGATCAATGTACACTATAGACAGGGAAGTGTGGGGGGAGAGAGAGAGAGGAAGGAAGAGGAGAAAGAGAGAAGGAGGAGATGAAGGATAGAGGGGAGAGATAGTGGAGGATGAAGAGAAGGATAGAGAGGGGTAAAGAGAATGGATGAGGAGGAAGAAGAGAGATAGAGGAGGAGGATAGAGGGAAGGGGAAAGGTAGTGGGGATGAAGAGAACGATAGAGAGGGGTAAAGAGAAGGGAGGAGGAGGAAGAAGAGAGAAAGAGGAGGAGGATAGAGGGAAGGGGAAAGGTAGTGGGGATGAAGAGAAGGATAGAGAGGGGTAAAGAGAATGGAGGAGGAGGAAGAAGAGAGATAGAGGAGGATAGAAGGAAGGGGAAAGGTAGTGGGGATGAAGGGACAAAGTGAGGCCATTAAAGATTCGAAACCAACTGATGAGTGGAAGTTCTGAGTGTCATAAATAATAGAGGAGAGCAACTTAAGGTGTGTGAGTGAGGGAAGTGGAGTAAAAAAAATAAATGAAACCCTCCCACTTTTTTTAATTTTTTTATTTTTTTTTTGGTATGACGTACGAACCCACACACAAACGCTGCCAAACACACAGACAGACATACAAAATGTACACAACAGACATACCGCACGGTGTTCAGTGTAAGTTTCATTAAAGCAAACTGTAAAGAGACTTATTTTGTGTTTGTGTTCTTCCCTTTGGTGTGTGTGTGTGTGTGTGTGTGGTGTGGATGGTGTTTTGTGGTGTGTGTGTGTGTGTGGTGTGGATGGTGTTTTGTGGTGTGTGTGTGTGTGTGAGTGTGTGGTGGTTTTGTGGTGTGTGTGTGGGTGTGTGGTGTGTGTGGTGTGTGTGTGGTGTGGTGTGGTGTGGTGGGTGTTTTTACAGTTAAGGAAGCAACTACTACGTGAAACTGAATTGCGGCCTGTTACCAGCTTAGTCCTTGAACACCAACTCCAGCTGTATGCCGGGCGCACGGTGGGCCTCCTGGACGTTGATTCTGCTCACGGGGTTGTTTCTGAACTAGACAACCCTGAGTGGAGGAGACCAAGGGGACGCTAACATAACTCATGGCTGGGGCAAGTCAGCCGATCCTGCTGGGAGGGACTTGGGATGGGTAGGGCGACTGTGGGGACTTGCTCATGGGAAGCGTCAAGAGTGGAGGCGGTGAGTGAGTGAAGTGACGCACCCACGGGAGTATGATCCCCATTAGTTAGTAATAGTAGGAGTACCAAACATCTCTCGTTCCAAAATCAACCCTCCTCTGGCCACTGAGTCTGTCTTCTTATGCAGGAGCAGCTGTTTTTATCTTCTCTCGTATTATGCTTTTGCCATTGAGCTTTGTTATAAAAAGGTGGAGGATATTCAGCAAGGTGGGCAGGTTGTAAAGATGCTTGTGACCAGCGATGAAGGTCTTCGCTGACAGAATGCACAGGTTATTGGACAACTCTAGCTTGGTGGTCATTATGTCCATTCAGGAAGCATGATGATTTATAAGATGTACAGACCAGCTGGCTGCCTCAACAGGAGGGACTCTTACTGTTGGACAAGAGAGGCTGGGGTTGTGTGAAATTCCCAAAGATATAGTTTAATGAGGAGATTTTCTATTCTCTTTTTCTATTACTCTCTTGGTCCCACACGTCCTCTGCGTGTATCGAAACACACGAGAAATAAATCAAGACAAGGTGAGGGTATTCGCCGGCTGCCTGGGATTGAACCCGCGACCAACGTGACGGGAGAGCCACTCCTTACCGAGTCGGCCAAAGAGGTACCCCACTCGCTGACTGGGTTATGGGAAGCTCGCTCATCAGGCCGTCGCCGCACTACACGGCTTTCCCCCCTATGTAGATTAATTTCTGTGTGTTGAGACCTTTAGACAGTGACCCCTTTTTTTTTGGTGCACAATTTCACAATGTCCCTGTAGAAACATGCCTCCAATACTTCCCGATTTTTTCTATCAACCTCGGAGAGCATGGGCCATCCTCTACCTGTTACACCCCTTCGAGGAAACTCAACAGAAACGGTGAGGGTATTCGCCGGCTACCTGGGCAGTGGAACGCCAGCACTCGTCGAGCGAGCAATCTCTCCTGGCCTTTGAGCCAGCTTATAGACTGCTGAGTTGCTCGCTCGGCTCCGGCTAATGCACCCGTGCCCCCCGACCAACTAGGCAGGGTCTCATGGCCTGACGCCTAGCTCCTCTGCCGGGCTCTCAATACAGCCCCTCCTGCCAACGTGCAGGTAAACATTACAAAAAAAAGGCGGCCTGGGATTGAACCCGCGACCAATGTGACGGGAGAGCCACTCCTTACCGAGTCGGCCAAAGAGGTGCCCCATTCACTGAAAGGGTTACGGGAGACTCGCTCATCAGGCCGTCGCCGCACTACAATAGAAACAACCCTGTGAGCAGGATTGACGTCCGGAAGGTGCGCCATATGTGCCCATATACCTGGAGTTGGGGTTGAAGAACTAAGCTGGTACAGGCCTCGATCGTATTGAGTGAGTCCATAACACCGCGGGCCAGCAGGTCAATCCGTCGAGTGACTTCCTGGCAAGACTCACCATTGTTATGCGCCACGCCACTAAGGTATGTGAAACTTTTTGGTAACTTCGACATCCTCATCACATGCATGGACAGAGTGAACTGTGTCATCCAGCAAGCCTCCAAAAGACTGGACCTTTGCTTTGGCACAGGAGTCCTACAGTCAGGCTTCGCTTCCTCATGCAGCACTTCGAGAGCCATTGCCTCCCCCATGACTCCCTAGTGTCTGGATCTGGATCTGGATAATAATGCGCAGGACACCTGTACCTACAGGTGCATACACCTGTATAATAATAGTGCTACTACTACTAATAATAATAATGATTGGTTTTATTAACGCGCCGGTATCTCGTTTCCTCCTTAACATTCTTCCCTACGGAGAGGCTTTGAAGGTGGGAAGACTTTGACAAATTGACACCATGCACCAGACTCGGACACGCCAGTCCTCGTTGACCTACCGACCTGCTAGGCTACGGTCGGCCGATAGAGTCGGTCTGTCTGCACCCCGCTGACCCACGGGTGATAATCTAGAAATTTACCACCCTACCGGCCGCCATTGGCCAAGGCCCGTGCTCCCCCCTATAGGCAGAGCAGTAAAAAAAAAAAAAAAAAAAAAAAAAAAAAAAAAAAACACTCCGTCATGAAGGAGGCGAGATACGGCGTCAACATGACCAGTCAGGAACAGCCCTCACGTGCCACCAAGGAGAGTGCCAGCCACCCTGCGCGCCACCACCCTGCCAGACGAGTGGTCGCCGCGGGCCGTGGTGGCGTGCGTCGATAAAACCCTGCCCCAGGTGAGGCTCGAACTCACAACCCCGGCATGGCTCAGACACTGTCTTATAAGTACCGTGCGCTAACCGATTGCGCCACTGGGGCCGCGAGGGAGCGGCGGCGGGGGAACGGAGGACGCCACCCGCGAGCGCCATGCTGCCCTGCCCTGCCCTGCCCTGCCACCTCAACTCATCCACATGACTGACTTTTTCATTATTCCAGAGCTTCACAAAGGTCAGGATTATAATCACACTCTGTACTGCCTGGGGGTTGGGATGGCATGCTCCTCCCTTCTCCTTTGTTGTTTTACTTGCAACAATCAATCTATCAATACCTGCAACAATAAACTATCAATCAATCAATCAATCAATCAATCAATCAGTATGTATAATGTTAGAAAACAAGGGAAAATCACGCAAATGGTTTCTCATCAGTCATTCTTATTCCTGCTTTCTTTTTATATTTTTATTTTTATTTTCTTAGTTCTGATTGATTGATAGTTTATTGTTGCAAGTAAACAACAAAGGAGAAGGGAGGAACATGCTTCTGTAAAACGTAAAGGTATGGTGTGTAAAATAATGCAGTAGATGCGACAATCATTTTGTTTGATGTCTACTTTCAAGAGGAGAAACATATAATGCAATTGGTACTGCCTGGGGGTTGGGATGGCATGCTCCTCCCTTCTCCTTTGTTGTTTTACTTGCAACAATAAACAATCAATCAATCAATCTGGTTACCTCGTATTTCTGGCATATTTTGGGTAAGCAAAGGAATACACGATCCATTTAAAACTTGTTATTTAAAGCGTGACATAACAATAGAACAAGCATACAAACTCGTATAAAAGCATAATAACACCAATAATGAAAAGAAGAAGAAGAAGAAGCACATGTGTTTACAATATGGCGCGTGGAAGTGCTTTGCCAGAGAGAGACAGAGAGAAAAAAGTTTAAAAAATAAGCGTTTCGAAGCAAATTTCCCGTACAACACATGTAAAACAAGGAAGCGCAACACATGACACGCGTTTTGGAGAAGAGGGAAGAAACACTGAGCTAGAACAACACAAGGAAAGGCAAGACAAGAGAAGGCAGGGAGTGAGTGAGACTTGGATGAAAATAAGTATTAGTGTTACAAGCAATACAGTGTTTCAGAGGTATGGTGGAGGCAATACAGTGTTACAAGTACTTCCTTTCCTCCACGTAGATGTGTTTCTTGAGGATAAAGTGAAGCAGTGATACGAAGATAAAAAGATATACCTAAAAATGTGAGTGTTTCGTGCACGGGAGGGCAATACAGTGTTACAAGTGTTTCTTTCTCTCCATGTGGGTGTGTTTCTTTTCCTTGAGCCTAAGTAAGGGAGTGATACAAAGATAAAGATAAAAGTGTGAGTGTTTCAAGTGTGTTTCAAGTGCACGGGAAGGCAATATAGTGTTACAAGAGCAAAACAATACAGTGTTACAAGTGCTCGTTTCCCTCCGCTTGAGTGTGTTACTTCTTTTCCTTGGACATGCTGGCAATATTGCTGGTGGGGAACGACTCCTCCCACTTGTGGCCGTCAAACTTCTCCACCTTGATCTTCCTGGAGGGCGTCGGGTCGAGGCAGTGCGGGGCGATACCTGCGCGGGACGAGAAAGGTGAGTGAGGGAATAGTTTAGTCTGCCTTCTTTTCCGTTTTTTTATCATATGTAGAAAGAAAACGGAGTGGCCAGAAGGGGGTCAGTGTTAGAGTGAGAGGTGTCATGATACTTTACACCTAACTATTTCTTACCATTCTTATCACCTCTTTTTTTTCTGTTGTCTCCTCCTTGGCTTCTATTGATAATTTTGTGATGTGTAGAAAGAAAACGGAATGAGTGGCCAGGTTAAGGGAGTCAGTTTTAGGAGAAGTGTTTTAATTGTTACTTTACACCGATTTCTTACAAGCCTTTTTTTCTGCTGTCCCCTTCTGCTGATAATTTCTCATGGATGCACTACATTTTGAGGTGTGGCCCAACTATGAGAGAGCTGATTTACAAGAACCATGACAAGTTGAAATTAGAATGGGGAATATATATATACACAGTGAGAGGCGGGTAACCATGCAATTATATATGTTACCATTGTTAGAGATATGGCCATCTTGAGGCCAACTGTACTGCCAAGACTAATGGAGAAGATCCAAAATGTTTCAAGGTACAGAAACCGGGTAAAACTATCAACATGTTCACAAAATAGTCCATGGAAATCTCAGCAACTTCTACGAGAGGCTTTTCAAACAGGTGAGCTGGCTAGGGTGCGCCGATACGTTTCAGAATACGGACTTTAGTCTTTTAAATTCGAATGCATATTTTTTGGTGTCTTTTCTGTGGATGACGAGACACGGCACTAACACTGACCCAATGATTTGATACGAAAGCCAAACGTAATAAAAGGGGTACGAAGGGAACCATCGCCCAGTAGCTCTAATACATGAATCTTGATGTGAGGGAAAGGAAGGGAAGAGGACAGAAAGGATTGGAAGGGAAGGAAAGAGAAAGGGACATAAAGGATAGGAAGAGAAGGGATCGAAGAAAATTAAAGGGACAGAAAAGAAGGTTAGGGAAGAGAAAGGGACAGAATGGATAGGAAGAAAAGGGAAGAGAAAGGGACAGAAAGGATAGGAATAGAAGGGAAGAGAAAGGGAGAGAAAGGAAGGTTAGGGAAGTGAAAGGGATATAAAGGATTGAAAGAGAAAGGGACATGAGGGAACGTTAGGGAAGAGGAGACAAAGGAAGGAAAGAGAGAATATAAAATAAGTAAAGGAAAGGAAGAGGAGGGACGAGGAGTGACTTAAGGAAAAGTTTGTTTGTTTTTATCATGATTCTCCGGATGTCTGTGTCGCCACACCACCACCACGCCCCACCACACCTGACCATAACGACAACAACAACAACAAAGTGACACAGGGGGGTGGCGTGGGGGGGCACGTGCTGCTTCCTGCCTACCTGCTGCTGATGTCAGAATATAGGACAGGACAGCGGTGACGTAAAGGGAAGGTGAGGCAAGGCGGTGAAGAAGGAAAAGCTGTGAGGGATGCGTGGTCAGGCCTTCGCGCGGTCACCTGATTGTGTGGTTGGTGCGTGTGCGTCAGAGAGAGAGAGAGAGAGAGAGAGAGAGAGAGAGAGAGAGAGAGAGAGAGAGAGAGAGATAAACAGACAGACAGAGACAGACAAAGAAAGATGACGGACAGACAGACAGAGAAAGACAGAAACAGCCAGACACACACACAGACAGAATGACAAACAGAGAAAGGTAGACGTAGACAGACAGACCGACCGACCTCTCCAGCCTGAACACCCACCGTAGCCGTCTGGGTTGGACCTCGGGATGTAGAATGGCTGCACGCCGCAGGTGGAGCAGAAGGTGTGCTTGGCGCGGTGCGTGTTGAAGGTGTAGGTGGTGAGCGCGTCGTGGCCGCTCAGCAGCTTGAACTGACTCAGCGGCACCACGAAGTGCTTGTTCTGCTTCTTGACGCAGATGCTGCAGCTGGGGAGGGGAGGGAGGCACTTAGCAACACTTGGCAACACTTAGAAACACTCAACGGGGCACAGAAACACACAAAACGAAGAAACACCAATAGATGATTTAGCTCATTCCCCTCCCCCCATTTGCATATACAGTCAAAATTTGCATTGCCGAGTTATATCGAATTCCGAGTTATACAGTGCCGAGTTACAAGGGTTTTACTGTAGTAGTGAGCGCTGAAAGCGACTGAGAACGAGGACCCTGAAGGATAACTATCAGAATTGAAGGTGAACGTATACTGTGAGCTGGATGACTGTTTAGACCCTGGGTAACTCTCAAACCTAAGGAACAGTCACCTCCGTTAAAGCATACCTCATAGCTCAGCCTTAAAATAATATAATCCGCCATTACATTTTCTTTCTCACGCATCTCCGCTGGCATAGACAATGTTAGGAAGGAAGGAAGGAAGGGAAGAAGAGGAAGGAAGAAGGCGAGGGAGAGAAAAGGAGAGAGAGAGAACGTTGATTAGGGAAATAGCAATGGAAAAAAATATACAAAGGAAGACAAAAATGGCATAGATGGGGAGGTATAAGTAGATGAATGGGAAAGAAGGAAGGAAGGAAGGGAAGAAGAGGAAGGAAGAAGGCGAGGGAGAGGAAAGGAGAGAGAGAGAACGTTGATTAGGGAAATAGTAATGGAAAAAAAATATAGAAAGGAAGACAAAAATGGCATAAATGGGGAGATTGAAGTAGATGGGAAGGTTTATACAATGTTGGGAAGGAAGGAAGGAAGGAAGGAAGGAAGGGAAGAAGGGAAAGGAGGAGGAAGATGAGGGAATAATGGGAGAGAAAGTTTGATAGGGAAATGGTAATTGAGGGAAAGGGAAGGGAAGGGGAGGAGAGAGAGAGAGAGAGAGAGAGAGAGAGAGAGAGAGAGAGAGAGAGAGAGAGAGAGAGAGAGAGAAGGGTCCAAGTCGTGCCGTGCTTATTAATTCTATACGTTATTTTTGTGGTCATGAGTCGTAACACACACACACACACACACACACACACACACACACACACACACACTCACTCCCTTTGTTTGTATACTTTCATTTATTCCCTCTAGCATCTTCATTCCTCCTCCTCCTCCTCCTCCTCCTCCTCCTCTTGTTCATCTTTCATTCCTCCTCATTCCCTCCCTCATACCTTCCCTCCTTCCCTTATTCTACTCACTCTTATTATCTCGAGTCTTAGTAAGGGCATTTAGGAGTCTTAGTAAGGGCATTTAGGAGTCTTAGTAAGGGCATTTAGGAGTCTTTGTAAGGGATTTATGAGTCTCAGTGAACTCTTTTATCTCCGTCCAAGTGTTCATTGTATTCAAGCTAAAGGTGTTGTTACAAGGGGACGCACTCACTCCTCACTCACTCCACTCACTCCTCACTCACTTCTAATCCTTCTCCTCCTCACTGACTTACTCCTTCCCGCACTCATAGTAGGGTTCTTACGGGCCAAAAAAAGGCTTTCGCTCCACCAGACGTGATGCGAGTGTGGACATGGCCTTATCTTACGTTATTTAGGGCACTCCTTCCCACACTCCCTCCCTCCTTCCCACACTCCCTCCCTCCTTCCCGCACTCCCTCCCTCCTTCCCACACTCCCTCCCTCCCTCCCGCACTCACTTGCAGTCAATCACGGTAAGGGTCGCCGGCGCATACACTTCGAACCTGACGGCGCCGCAGTGACACCCGCCCTTGTAGTGTACCAGGTCACCCATCGTACCTGTGGGGGTGATTACAGCTGAGAAGGGCTTGGTCTGGGTCTTGGGTGAGGGGGGAGGGGGTGGTCATGGAAGAGGAGGAGGAGGAGGAGGAGGAGGAGAGGATGATAATGTGTGAGGCGAATGATTATGTAAATGAGTATATGAGAAAGTGTGTGTGTGTGTGTGTGTGTGTGTGTGTGAGAGAGAGAGAGAGAGCAAATATTTTTTTTCCTTGCTTGTTTGTTTATACTTAAAGTTGTTTATCGAGTTGTTTGCATCATCACACCTCGTTCTTTTATATATGTTGTTGTCGTTGTTGTTGCTGTTATTGTTTACTAAGTTGTCTGTGTGTATTTGTGGGTCTGATTTGCTCTCTCTCTCTCTCTCTCTCTCTCTCTCTCTCTCTCAAATTCTTATCCTTCACACATATACGCACGCACGCAAACACAAAGAGGAGGCGGAGGAGGAGGAGGAGGAGGAGGCGGAGGAGTGCTTGCCGTGGTGTGCGTGCCTCTAAGTAGTGTACGCCGGCCCAGGTTCGAGTCCCGGGCCGGCCAAACAGCGTGTAGCTCATTTAGGTGTTCATCCTCCCTCTCGGGCTGGTCGACACATGGGAGCCTGGGGAAACCTGTGAAGGCAAACTGTGGAAACCCGGATGTCACACCACTGGCCCTGCGTACCGGGGTGATGGGCTCCCTCCCTCCCCAGGCTCAAGGGACAGTGTGACGGAGATGAGCACCGGGGACACGCGCAGCTGTAGCGTATGCCCCAACTTTACCTTTTATCACCACCACCTTACACACACACACACACACACACACACACACACACACACACACACACACACATATACAAACACACCTGCTCACCTTACCTGTGTCACCTGAGGAGGAAGAAGAGGCAATGAAAGGTTATCTCCGAACCACCAGGAGGAGGAGGAGGAGGAGGAGGAGGAGGAGGAGGAGGAGGAGGGGGATGTTGTTGCCGTATATTGCAATTTCTTGTTTTGTTTATTTATATATTTTTTCTACATTTTAATCCTCCTCCTTCTTCTCCTCCTCCTTCTCCTCCTCCTCCTCCTCCTCCTTCTCCTCCTCTTCCTTCTCCTCCTCCTCGATCTCCTCCTCCTCCTCCTCCTCCGATTCTCTTGTGTCCATTTGAAAGTTGCCTTGGCACACACACACACACACACACACACACACACACACACACACACACACACACACACAGGTGCATCTGATCCCATGGTGCCCCCCCTCCCCCCCTCCCCCCTCCCCCATGGTACAAAACCCCTCTTCCCCTCTTCCCCTTCCTCCTCCTCCTCCTTTCCTCCTCCTCTCCATCTTCCTGTTTCCTTTTAATTCATTTCCTTCCTTTCTTCCCTTTCCCTTCCTTCCAACTTTTCTATCTTTTTCCCTTCCATCTCCTCCCTTCCTTTTCCCATTCTCTTCTCTCTCCTTATTTTCTATCTCTCCCCCTCTCCCATTTCTTCCGTTTTCCTCCTATTTCCCTCCTTCCTCTTCCCATTCCCTTTTTCTTCCCTTCACCTTTCCTTCTCCCTTCTCTCCCTCTCTCTCTGTTTCTCTCTCTCTCTCCCTGTTTTCTCTCCATTTCATATTCCTTCCTTTTTCCTCCATTTTTCTCTTCTTTCCTCCCTCCTCCGACATGCACCTCTTACCCCTTCTTCCTCCCTCCTCCTCCTCCTCCTCCTCCTTCTCCTCCTCCTCCTCCCCTTTTTTGTGTGTTTGTGCGTACGTGTGAAGGTCAAGAACAATTAGTAAGAAAAACACAAATCAAACACCCACAAATATACACAAACAACTTAGTAAACAACAACAACAACAACAACAACAACAACAGATGGAAACAAACGAGGTATGTGAATGCAAACAACTCGATAAACAACTTCAATATAAACAAACAAATAAGGACTACTACTACTACTACTACTACTACTACTACTACTACTACTACTACTACTACTACTACTACTACTACTACAATCATTACCACCACTCCTCCTCCTCCTCCTCCTCCTCTTCCTCCTCCTCCTCCTCCTGCAACGCCTGATCCCGCCGCCACCCTTACCATTCCTTCTACTCCATCCACCTCCCTTCCTACCCCATCCACCTCCATCCACAGTACCACGCCCCTTTCTCCCGCTCTCCCTCTTCTCCCTCCAACACCCTTGACTCCTCCCCTATCCTCATCACCACTCCATCCTCCACTTCCACCTCCAACACGAACTCAACCTCCGCCTCCTCCTCCACTTCTGATACCACATCTCCCTCCATCCACACCTCACCCTCCACCCTTTCCCAGCCACCCACTACTAACACCACCACCACTTCCAAACCCACCTTAGCCCGCGCTCCCGCTTGTACCTCGCGCCCTTCCAGAAGAAATCACAAGACCATTCTACCATCTGTCACTTGTACGAACCAGACGCTGTTTCCTGGTATGGGCAAACTAACTACTAGAGTCAATTTAGTTGGAGACAGTGTGGTGAGAGGCCAACTTACGGAGTTTTGTGGTCGGAATACGTTGACACGGCAGCGTTTCTGTATCCCCGGAGCCAAACTGGACGATATTGAATCAGCTGTCGATGCAGTTTCAGTAAATGCGAAGGACGACACAGTGTATCTGATCCATGCGGGAACCAACGACCTTCAGTCAACTCAAATTCAGGACCTGTTAGCAAAATACCGTCAAGTCATTCGGAAATACAAGACCAAGTCCCCTCACATCATCGTCTCTGGAATTCTACCGAGAGTCAATACGTTCGCCGGATACAACAACAGTAAAGCGTACTGCGTCAACACTAGTCTAAAGCAGTTATGTAACGATGAAGGCGTAGGGTTCACGAACGCATGGCATCACTTCAACCAGCGCCCAGATTTGTTTTGGGAGGACGGACTCCACTTGAACGAGGTTGGTTCGGCGCGGCTAGGAAGGCTCCTGAACGATGCAGTTGAAAGCTTCTCGAAAAGCTATTAAAAAAACTGGAGGCGAGGGCAAGGCACAGCAACCCTTGATCAACCGAACCGTAGCGTCGATGCGGCTTGCAAACTGTGTAACCAACGACGCCTCCGACAAGCGAACTCATTCAACTCAACGCGGCCAAACCAGTAGTCACATTTCCATTTTGTACACAAATGCACGCAGTCTATTACCCAAAAAGGACGAAATTAGGGCGTATATTGCAACTGAGAAACCAGATGTGGTAGCCATCACAGAGACTTGGGCCAACTCTGCACATCTAGTATCTGAACTGTCATTTCCCGGGTAAAGCTTCCAAAAAATCGAATGCACAAGAAAGGAGGAGGAGTAATTTGCTACGTAAAAGTACGCTCCCTGCCATAAAAATAGACAAACAGGATGCAGAGAATTACGACTCCGTCTATGTGGAAATAACTGCGAATAATAAGAAACTAACACTTGCGATCGTATACAGGCCTCCAAAACAACAAGCAGCCGATGACACTGCCCTGTACGAAGAGCTTCACTCTTTAACACAAAGTAAACAAGCAATAATAATTGGGGACTTTAATTGCCCTAACATTGACTGGGGACAATTGACTGGAGATCAAGAGGGTAACAGGCTTATAGAAATGGTGGAGGATTCGTTCCTCACTCAAGTTGTAACTCAACCAACAAGAAAACAATCTGCTGGATCTGGTATTAGTAAGCGACCCGACCTCATTCGCGACTGTGAAGTTGGTGAAAAAATTAACGGTTGCGATCACCACTTAATCCGTTTCAATGTCAACATAAGTCACAAACTCGTAGACAATCCGTCAGTGATACCAGACTACAAAAAAGCAAATTTCAACCTAGCCCGTGAGCTGCTTCCCTCCGCGACCTGGGACCAACTTCACCTAACCGACAATACAATCGACAACGTGTGGAACAACTTCAAAGATAAGCTTTTGGGAGTAGAAAAGGCTACAGTGCCGACGAAACCCAGGCGAGTAAATGGTGCCGTAGATCCACCGTGGATGACCAGAGAAATAAAAGGGCGGTAAACTTAAAAAAGGAATTATAACCTAATGAAAGAGAATGACACGGCCGAAGCCCGTACTCAGTACCACAACAGCCTCAGAGCTTGTCGCACCCTTATTCGGAGTAGTAAACGCAACTACGAAAAACAAATAGCGCGTGACATCAAGACAAACTCAAAAAAAATTCTTCACATACATCAGATCGAAAAAGAAATTAAAATCAAATATTGGTCCCCTGACAGACGAGACTGGAGCTGCAACTCAGGACAGTAAACAGATGGCCAGAATCCTCAACAGTAACTTCGCATCCGTATTCACAGTCGAGAACATCGAAACCATGCCCGAGAACCCTGACCCGCCGAGGGGAATCACGCCGCTGAAAATTGACTCAATATGCGACCAAGAAGTGAAAGAGTATTTGGATAAACTCGACACGAACAAGTCAACAGGACCTGACGGTTTGTCCCCGCGGTTATTAAAAGAGCTTAAACAACAAATACTTCAGCCACTCACTAACATATTCAACCAGTCTGTTCAATTGAAAAAGGTCCCGGAAGACTGGAAGATGGCGAACGTAACACCAATTTTCAAAAAAGGAGACAAAAGCGTTGCATTAAACTACAGGCCCATAAGTTTGACATCAGTGGCAGGAAAAATACTCGAAAAGATTATTAGAGACAAACTTGTTAAGTTTCTAGAAGACAATAATGTAATCTCCGACACCCAGCATGGCTTCAGAAACAAGCGCTCCTGCCTAACGAATTTATTAGACTTCTTCCAAGGTATATATAAGAACTGGGATGCCCACATCCCCAGTGATGTTATATACCTGGACTCAGAAAGCCTTCGACAAGGTACCGCACGAGCGACTCCTTAAAAAACTGCACTCGGCGGGCATTGGAGCCAATCTGATCGCGTGGATAAGAGATTGGCTCACCGACAGAAAACAACGAGTACTACTCAACGGACAGCCTTCCGATTGGCTTCCAGTCACTAGTGGAGTGCCTCAAGGGTCAGTGCTGGGACCCATTCTCTTCATCATATATATCAACGACCTCGAATCAGGACTGAAATCCACAATATCGAAATTTGCTGATGACACTAAGGTGGGGGGAAAGGCCCTCACAAAGACCGACTGCGAAATCATTCAGAAAGACCTCAATCACATTATCGAATGGTCGGAAAAATGGCAAATGTCCTTTAATGTTGACAAATGCAAAGTCATGCACATTGGGTCCAGAAATAGTAAACACACATACATCATGAATGGGAGACCTCTGCAAGCGATGCAGGAGGAAAAGGATCTTGGAGTCACTATCAGCAGTGACCTGAAACACGCGAATCACTGTAAAAAAGCATACAACAAAGCCAACACTATGCTCGGGTTCATAGCGAGGAACTTCGAGTGTAAAACGCCAGACGTGATGCTATCCTTGTATAATTCCATGGTAAGACCGCACCTCGAGTATGCAGTACAGTTCTGGTCTCATAATTACAGAAAGGACATTGATTTACTGGAAAGGATTCAACGACGCGCCACGAAAATGATACCAACCTTAAGGGCTCAACCGTACGAGGAACGACTCAAGCGACTCAATCTCTTTACATTGGAGAAAAGACGCCTACGAGGAGATATGATTCAAGTCTTCAAGTATCTAAAAAAATTCAATAACGTCGATTACTCCAATTTCTTTGAATTGCAAACCAACCTAAGAACTAGAAATAACGGTTTACCCATTCAGTCTAGTCGATGTAACACAGACATCGGAAGGAGTTTCTTTTCAAACCGAGTCATCCGTCACTGGAACAATCTTCCTTCAGAAGTAGTAAATGCGAATACTATCAACTCCTTCAAATATAGAATCGACCGTCACTTCGCTGCGTCGGGAGTAAACTGAATATTGAGTTGCTTTCATCTGCTCCTCAATATCGAGGCGCTTTCATCTGCTCCTCAATGTCGAGGTGCTTTCATCTGCTCCCCAGGCCCCAGGCTGTCGAGCAGATTAAATCACCAAAGCGGGCAACCTCGTAATGAGCCAATAGGCTTTCTGTTGCCTGCGTTTCCATGTTTCCATGTTTCCATGTTTCCTCCTCCTCCTTATTGTGTGTGCAACAGGTGTGTGAGTGAGGAATCTAATTTAGGCTTTCTTTATAGGGAGAGGAGGGAGGGAGAAAAAGGAGGGAGAGAAAGAAGGGTGGAGGGATGGAGAGAAAAGGGAAAGGGGAGGGAAGAGGAGGAGGGATGGAGAGAGAACACGGGAGGGAGAGAGAAAAGAGAATGGAGGGAGAGAGAAAAAGGGGGGTGGAGGGGAAGGGAGGAAGAGAAAGGGGGAAGAGGGAAAGGGAGAGGAATGGGAGGGAATGTCAGAGAGAGAGAGAGAGAGAGAGAGAGAGAGAGAGAGAGAGAGAGAAGGGGAAGAGGGAGGAGGAGAGAAAAGTTGGGGAGAGGAGGGAAGGGAGGGAGAAAAGAGGGGATGGAGGGGAAGGGAGGGAGAGAGAAAGGGGGAGAGACGGAGGGAGAAGGACGAGATTTCTTTTAACATTACGAAGGACTTGTAGTGGTCGTCACGGAAGGAGGAGAAGGAGGAAGAGGAAGAGGAAGAGGAGAAGGAGGAGGAAGAGGAAGAGGAAGAGGAAGAGGAGGAGGAAGATGAAAAGGAAGAGGGGGAGGAGGAGGAAGAGGAAGAGGAGGAGGAGGAGGAGGAGGAGGAGGAAAAGGAAGAGGAGGAGGAGGAGGAGGAAGAGGAGGAGGAGGTTCTTCCGTTTTCTCTTCCTTTTAATACATTTTTTTTGCTTGTTTTCTTTTTTATTTCAATTTATTTTCTTTATTTTTATTTTTCATTCATGTTTCTTTACTTGTTTTTTTTTGTTGTTTGTTTGTTTTTGAGGATCTTTTTACCTTTTATTTTATTTCTAATCTTTTTTTTTTTTTGGTCTTATTTTTCTTCCTTTTTCCTCTTTATTTTATTTTTTTTATTTTTCATTCTTTATTTTTGTTTCTGAATTTTTTTTACCTCATTTTATTCATAATCTTTTTTTTGGTCTTATTTTTCTTCTTTTTTCCTCATTTTTTTATAGTTTTTCAAATTTCTTGGTATTCTTTTTCCTTATTCTTTTTCTTATTTATTTTTTCATCTTATTCTTTTTCTCCTTACTTTTAATATTCATAATTTTCACACATTCTCTCTCTTATTGAATTTCCCTCCTTCCTCCCTCTTTCTTATCTCTCCCTCCCTTCCCTCCTCTCTCCAGCTTTTCTCTCTTCCTCCCTTCCTCTTCTCTTCCCCTCTTTCCCATTCTCCCTCCTCCTCCTCCTCCTCCTCTTTTACTATAGTTTTTTTTTAATTCCTTCTCTTTTTCTGTATTTTTTTTCCTCCCTCTTATCTCTCCCTCCCTTCCCTCCTCTCTCCAGCTTTTCTCCCTTCCTCCCTTCCTCTTCCCTTCCCCTCTTTCTCATTCTCTCTCCCTCCTCCTCCTCCTCCTCCTCTTTACTGTCGTTTATTTTCTTTCCTTTTCTCTTTTCTTCTTTCTTAATTCTGTTTTTATTCTATCCCTTTATCATCATTCTTTCTCATTTTCTCTTTCTTATTCCAATCTTTATTTTATTTTTATTATCTTTCTCGTCTTTCTCTTTCTTTCCTTCCTCTTTCTTATTTCTCTCTTCTATCTCTATTTCCTTCCTTCCTTTCTTATTGCAATCTTTTTATCTTTATTTTTTATCCCATTTTTATCATCTCTCTCTCTCTCTCTCTCTCTCTCTCTCTCTCTCTCCCCCCCCCCCTCCTTAGCCACACCCAAGGCTGGAGAGATTTAAATGGAGGTAAAATCAACTCTTCTTTTCCTTCTCCTCCTCCTCCTCCTTTTCTTCCTGATCAGTGGAGGAACAGCGGAAGAGTTATGTGAAGGGGAGGAGGAAAAATGTAGGAAGTGGTGGTGATGGTGGTGGTGGTGGTGGTGGTGATGATGATGATGATGATGATGGTGGTGGTAGTGGCTGGTTGCGGTCTGTGTGTGTGTGTGTGTGTGTGTGTGTGTGTCCACCTTTCTCTATATCTGTTTTGAGAGGAAAGGAAAAAAAGAAAGAAAAAAAAGAAGAAACTGGAATAGAAGGAAGGAATAGGCTAATGAGAGGAGGATAGGGAGAGGAGAGGAGAGGCACTTGAAGACTTGAAGACCTGAATCATATCCCCTCGTAGGCGTCTCTTTTTCCAGCGTAATCGCTTGAGTCGTTCCTCGTACGGTTGAGCCCTCAAGGCTGGAATCATTTTCGTAGCGTAGCCCCGAACCCTTTTTAATAATTCAATGTCT
>NC_066527.1:19993909-19996409 GCF_024679095.1 Eriocheir sinensis | reverse complement strand
TTACTAGTCTTTCGTGGGAGTTTAGGGCATTTCCAGGGGTACTTTTATGACCCTGGTGGTTGTCTGAGCCATCTGTGCCATGAACCTTAAAAAACACTCATGAAAACCCGATTGATCCCCTCTTTGACCTGTAGAAATAGTTGATGTGAGAAGCGATGGTGTCTTAAAATGCAGCCCTCAAGTTGGACAGGGAAGCGGCGTGGGACCTTGCTCAAAAATAAAGAGAATAAGGATGGGGCGGTTCCTCTACAGTCTACAACATTCCTAAATTTATGGATGTGCCGTGTTTGTTTTTTGTGGTTGTGAACGTGAGGCTGGTGACGTCACGAAGGGCTGCGGCGGTGGTGGTTCCTGCCCAAATGGAGACGTGTGGGTGTGCTGTGTGACGCAAGGAGTTGGGTATAGGGTGTTTGCTATGGTGTATCGGTGTATGGTATGGTAAGGTAAGGTATGGTGTTTGAATGAATGACTGTAGCTATGGTGTGGTATGGTATTGTATGGTGTATGGGTGTATGGTATGGTGTTTATTTGTATGGTTGTATGGTGTATGGGTATATGGTATGGTAGGTGTATGGTATGGTAGGTGTATGGTTGTATGGTGTGGTATGGTATTGTATGGTGTATGGGTGTATGGTATGGTAAGGTATGGTGTTTGGGGGCTGTATGGTGTGGTATGGTGTGTTTTTCTGTCCCTCTCCTTTTTCCTCTTATTTTTCTTCTTTTTCTTCTCCTTCTTCTTCTTTTACTTCTTGTTTTTCCTCTTCTTCATTGTCATCACCTTCTACTTCTTCATCTTCTTCTTCTTCTTCTTCTTCTTCTTGTACCTCTTCTTCATCTTCTTCTTCTTTATCTTCCATCCACAAGGCTTTTCATGACGTCAGAAGCTTTGCCCTTTGCCCTTTCCCTCCCCCTTCTCTCCCCCCCCCCCCCCCCCACATACACACACGCACAAACAGGTATATGAACATCCTCCTCTATAAATAGCCGTAGCCAGGTAACTTTTCCACCTGTCTTTTTCCTAGATATAGAGTGGCGGTGGTGGTGGTGGTGGTGATGGTGGTGGTGGTGGTGGTGGTGGTGATGGTGGTGGTGGTGGTGGTGGTGGTGGTGCTTGTGAGTCACCACCACCATCACCACCACTTCCACGTGATAATGAGTTTTTATTATTTTTTTATCTCTAATTATTTTGACCTTCCATTTTCTGTTGATTTCTGTCTTCCTCCTCCTCCTCCTCCTCCTCCTCTTCTCTGTGTCTTTATTTCTTCACCTAATCTTCCTCCTCCACCTCCTCCTCCTCCTCTTCTCTTTTTCCTTATTTCTTCAACTAATCTTTCTCATCTCTTATACTACTACTACTACTACTACTACTTACCACCACTACCACTGCTACAACACACATTACAACGCACACACACACACACACACACACGCTTACTTGCAGTCGACCACGTTCAGAGTAGCAGGAGCCATGACTTGAAACCGCACCAGACCACAATGACAGCCTCCCATGTGACGCACCAACACACCTGGCTTGCTGGCGTGCACCTGTGTGGTAGAGGAGAAGACAGGTGTTGGGTGATGGGGTTACGAGTACTCTGTTATCTGCTTTTGCATTGAGATTGGGGGAAAGGGGAGAGGAGTGGGAAGGAAAGGGAAGGAGAGGAGAGAAATTATGAACAGGAAGGAAAGATGAAGGAATTGAAAGAGGAAAGGAAGGGATGGAAATAAGAAGTGGAAAGGAAAAGAAAAGGAAGGGAAAGTGAAGAGATGGGAAAGACGGAATGGGAAGAGGAAATGAGGGGATAGCAAGAAAGGGGAAACAGGGGAGATAAGTAGAAATATTGTCAGCTTAGCGAAAGAAAGTGGGAGAGAAAGGAAAGGAAGGTGCAGAGATGGAAAAGAAGAAATTGAAAGAGGAAAGGAAGGGATGGGAAGAAAGGGAAATGGGAGAAAGGAGTGGAAAGAAAAGGAAAGGAAGATGAAGAGAGAGAGAGAAAGAGAGAAAAGGGAAGGAAGAGAAAGAGAAAGAGGAGAGGAGATAAAAGAGGGATGTTAAGAAAGAGCAAAAAGGGAGAGGAGGGGAAGTAGAGAGGAAGATGAAGAGAGAGAAAGAGAGAAAGGGGAAGAAAGAGAAAGAGAAAGAGGAGAGGAGATAAGGAGGATGTTAAGAAAGAGGAAGAAGGGAGAGGAGGGGAAGTAGAGAGGTGAAGAGAAGAAGAAGAGGGAAAGAAAAGAGAAGATAAGAGAGAGGGCGAGGATAAAGAAGAGGAAGAAGGGGAAAAAAACCTTAACTATTCCTATTATTATTTACTCCTTCTTCCCTATTTTCCCTTTGAGTTACTTTTCTTCCTTTCTTCTTTCTTTCTTTCCTACTCGCCTTGTTTTCTTACTCTTTTCATTTTCATTATCTTCTATTTTCCTCTCTCTCTCTCTCTCTCTCTCTCTCTACTTGTTCCCTTTTGTTTTCTCTTCATTTTTTTCCTTCTTTTTTATTTTTTTT
>NC_066527.1:19928909-19988909 GCF_024679095.1 Eriocheir sinensis | reverse complement strand
GACGTGCTCCTTCCATGTGAGTTTGTTGTCCAGGGTGACTCCAAGTAGTTTTGCTGATGTAACTACCCGGAGGGGAGTGTCGTTGATGGACACCACAGGGGGGGCAACAGGGGCAGAGGAGGTGTTGATGTGTAGGAGTGTAGTTTTGGTGTCGTTGATGGTGACCATGTTTTGTGTTGTCCATGTGTGTAGGTTGTGTAGTGTTTCCTGGAGGTGGGAATAATCTGGGTTGCTGTTGTCAACTGTTACTCCCACTGTGGTGTCGTCCACGTACTTCCAGCGGTGGGGTGTGTGGGTCAGGGCGTCATTAATTGTGTGTGTGTGTGTGTGTGTGTGTTTGTGTGTGTGTGTGTATAGCAACAATAGAGTGCCTTGGGGTGATTGAGGAGGAAGAGGAGGAGGAGGAGGAGGGAGGCGTCTTCATATATCTATTAATAGCAACACATCTTCGTATCTCTCGTCTGGAACCTTTTTAAGTACCTCCGTGGCTCTTCTTTTTTATCCTAGTACACTCACTCACCTGTTTGTATGTCAGGTAGGCAGGAGGAAGGCAAGGCTGTATACATAGAAACAAATACAAAAGCAAAATAATTATAAAAAAAATGCCGAGAGTATCAAAACACCCAACGTTGCCAGATTGTCGTACTAAGTTTCTCATATTTCCCACTTTCCATCCCAAAAACTGTTTCCTGGGCCACAATAATGAGATTTATTCGTAGTTATTGTTGTAAGGGTTTATTTCTCCTGTTTCCTGGTGATATTGACGGGGGAGACGCTGGTTAATGTGATGCGCCGAGGACGATAATCTAGCAACGGTGAAGACATCTATAGTATCGTCGGTGATTTGTCCTTTTTTGTCCCGTTGTTGAAGGCGGGTCTCTCGATTTAGTTCACAGCAAGGGAGGGAGTTCAAGGCCAAAAAAACAATAACAACAACAAAAGTCCGCTAAACGCTGCTATGGCAAAAAAAAAAAAAAAAAAAAAGAAGAAAGAAAGAAGGAAAGAAAGAATGAGAGGTTAAAAGAAAGGTTGGTTTCGTTGATTTTCTCTCATAACAATTTTTACGACAATGAAAGGAGAACTGCTGGAAGATAAGAGGCAGAAACTGTACTGGAAACAGAAATAATTGAATTGAAACCGTCTTGCTATTTGTGTGGTAAAAGAGAGGTTGGCTTCGTTGATTTTCTCTCATATCACTTTTTACGACAATGGAAGGGAGCTGCTGGAAGATAAGAGGCAAAAACTGGACAGGAAATAGAAGTAATAGAATTGAAACAGTCTTGCTATTTGTGTGGTAAAAGAGAGGTTGGCTTCGTTGATTTTCTCTCATATCACTTTTTACGACAAGGGAAGGGAAACTGTTGGAAGATAAGAGGCAGAAACTGTACAGGAAATAGAAGTAATAGAATTGAAACAGTCTTGCTATTTGTGTGGTAAAAGAGAGGTTGGTTTTGTTGATTTTCTCTCATAACAATTTTTACGACAATGAAAGGAGAACTGCTGGAAGATAAGAGGCAAAAACTGGACAGGAAATAGAAGTAATAGAATTAAAACAGTCTTGCTATTTGTGTAGAGAAAGAGAGGTTGGTTTCTTTGATTTTCTTCCATGTCACTTTTTACGACAATGGAAGGGAGCTGCTGGAAGATAAGAGGCAGAAACTGTACAGGAAATAGAAGTAATAGAATTGAAACAGTCTTGCTATTTGTGTGGTAAAAGAGAGGTTGGTTTTGTTGATTTTCTCTCATAACAATTTTTACGACAATGAAAGGAGAACTGTTGGAAGATAAGAGGCAGAAACTGTACAGGAAATAGAAGTAATAGAATTGAAACAGTCTTGCTATTTGTGTGGTAAAAGAGAGGTTGGTTTCGTTGATTTTCTCTCATAACAATTTTTACGACAATGAAAGGAGAACTGCTGGAAGATAAGAGGCAAAAACTGGACAGGAAATAGAAGTAATAGAATTGAAACAGTCTTGCTATTTGTGTGGAAAAAGAGAGGTTGGCTTAGTTGATTTTCTCTCATAACAATTTTTACGACAATGAAAGGAGAACTGCTGGAAGATAAGAGGCAAAAACTGTACAGGAAATAGAAGTAATAGAATTGAAACAGTCTTGCTATTTGTGTAGAGAAAGAGAGGTTGGTTTCTTTGATTTTCTTCCATGTCACTTTTTACGACAATGGAAGGGAGCTGCTGGAAGATAAGAGGCAGAAACTGTACAGGAAATAGAAGTAATAGAATTGAAACAGTCTTGCTATTTGTGTGGAGAAAGAGAGGTTGGCTTCGTTGATTTTCTTCCATGTCACTTTTTACGACAAGGGAAGGGAAACTGTTGGAAGATAAGAGGCAGAAACTGTACAGGAAATAGAAGTAATAGAATTGAAACAGTCTTGCTATTTGTGTGGAAAAAGAGAGGTTGGTTTTGTTGATTTTCTCTCATAACAATTTTTACGACAATGAAAGGAGAACTGCTGGAAGATAAGAGGCAAAAACTGGACAGGAAATAGAAGTAATAGAATTGAAACAGTCTTGCTATTTGTGTGGAAAAAGAGAGGTTGGCTTCGTTGATTTTCTCTCATATCACTTTTTACGACAATGGAAGGGAGCTGCTGGAAGATAAGAGGCAGAAACTGTACAGGAAATAGAAGTAATAGAATTGAAACAGTCTTGCTATTTGTGTGGAGAAAGAGAGGTTGGCTTCGTTGATTTTCTTCCATGTCACTTTTTACGACAATGGAAGGGGAACTGTCGGAAGAGGAAGAGTCAAACTGTACAGGAAATAGAAGTAATAGAATTGAAACAGTCTTGCTATTTGTGTGGAAAAAGAGAGTTTGGCTTAGGAAACAGCGGAGTGGAGAGAGCAGTAAGACCAATCATTGTAGGTGGCTCAGTTTGTAACATATCAACTTAACTCTGTGACAATCCAACACTTCTAACTAACTAACTTCGCCCCTCAAATAGAAGCAGAGTCAAACTATAGCCATGAGGAAGCGAGTATCGGGACGCTTTTTCACGAAGTCTGTAAGGGTATGTGCCGCCTACTCTTGAACAGGGCAGGATAGGTTAGGTTAGGTTAGGTTAGGTTATGTAAGGTTTGGTTGGAGTTACATAGGGTAATTTTGACAGGATAGATTAGGTTAGGTTAGGTTATGTAAGGTTTGGTTGGAGTTACATAGGGTAATTTTGACAGGATAGGTTAGGTTAGGTTAGGTTATGTAAGGTTTGGTTGGAGTTACATAGGGTAATTTTGACAGGATAGGTTAGGTTAGGTTATGTAAGGTTTGGTTGGAGTTACATTGGATAATTTTGACAGGATAGGTTAGGTTAGGTTAGGTTATGTAAGGTTTGGTTGGAGTTACATTGGATAATTTTGACAGGATAGGTTAGGTTAGGTTATGTAAGGTTCGGTTGGAGTTACATAGGATAATTTTGACAGGATAGGTTAGGTTAGGTTAGGTTATGTAAGGTTTGGGTGGAGTTACATTGGATAATTTTGACAGGATAGGTTAGGTTAGGTTAGGTTATGTAAGGTTTGGTTGGAGTTACATTGGATAATTTTGACAGGATAGGTTAGGTTAGGTTATGTAAGGTTTGGGTGGAGTTACATTGGATAATTTTGACAGGATAGGTTAGGTTAGGTTAGGTTATGTAAGGTTTGGTTGGAGTTATTTAGGGTAATTTTAAGTGGGAATCATAATGAGACTATTTTCCAGTTTAGTTTCGAAGTTACAGCCGAGCGTCTTCACCATGGAGGTTAGAATTGGTGAAGTCGACATCAGCCCAGTTAAGTGAATCCGCCTGAGCTGTCATTTTTACGGCCAAGTATCAGGTGTTGTCAGGTCAGGTCAGGTCAGGCCCGGGCATCCCCCATCTTTTGGCCGTACATTTGACAGTTCGTCGGCTTCACCTCAATGAATGGGATTAGCTGGCCGTGTCGACTCCACCTCTATACCTCTATACCTCTATATACCTCCATGGTCTTCACTCAGGAACCACATACCCCCAGAGACTTCGGGAATATGCTATCGGGTCACCTCTCCACCCGAAACTGACCTCTCTTCTGACCTCTAGTTCTTTTTTTCTTACGTTCGAAGCAGTGTCTAGTGTTTCTTTTCTGTTGTTGCTTTTGTTGTTTTGACCTTGAGCTCCCTTCCCGTGCTGTTAAAAAAAATTGATGTTTGAAAAAGAGGAATAAATGAACAAAATCTCAAGACGCACAAGGCTAAGGAAAGGTTGTTGTTGTTGTTGTTGACGGAGGAATGAATTTAGAAGGGGAAGACAGATTAGTCATGTTTATTTATAGTATCAGTAGTATTTGTTATATTTATGGTATTTATCTGTCGTTTTACGCTTCTGTTTATATATCCTTGTCTTTCTCCTTTCTATGTTAGTCTCGTTATAAAGACAATAGTTATGTAGACATGTAAATATAAACGTAGTAATGAACATATCACCATGGAAAGCCCCACACTCCTCCTCCTCCTCCTCCTCCTCCCAGCTTTCCCTTCCACCCCCCATCCACTCCCCCTCCTCCTCCACCTCACCTCCACTGTCCCCCTCATCCACGGAAGATAACTTTGCTTCTAGACAGTCTAAATAACCCTCCTCAGGCTTAACCATCGGCCAGGTGGCGAAGAAGAGGCGGTGGTAGGCTTATTAGTCTGCCAGGAAGGGTAGACGCAGGATACGAGGCCGATATTGTCAGACCCTCCACCCCTGACACCAACTATTCCCAAAGGCCGAAAAGGAGATCACTCTGGTTCTAATGAGTGTTTTCTTAGGTTCACGGTACAGAAGAAGGGTTAAACTACCACCAGGGTCATAAACTACTAATGGAAATGCCCCAAAACTCCCGCGAAAGCCTTGTCAATATGTGTGCTTGGATGCCTAAATGTTTAAGACTATGACCCTAAAGTGTACCTCGTGACCTCGCCGCTAGCTGCCCACAACCGGATTCATCTTGAAGAGTCTCGTCCACCAGCTGGCCTGAAGGTGTTGGTGGCAGGAGATGGCGTGTTGCGGGCTGGACAGGGTGATAGGCGCAAGATACAGAGAGAGGACCTTCAAGCTACCTTCAGGCTGGTGGGAGGCTGGGCTCATCTCAAACATTTCGAGGCTTATACGTCCTTATTGTTAAACGTATCGGGCTCCCATTACGACTATTTCCCTGGGCCACAGAGGAGATTTACAGGGTTTTCAATTTTTTCATGAGTTAGCTTTCTCGTTCAAGGTGCAGAAGCTGGGTAAAACTATCACTAGGATCACAGAACAGTCCATGAAAAGCCCAGCAACTTCTTTGAGAGGCTTTTCAAACAGGCGAACTGAGGTGACGATCGATACGTTTAAGAATACGGGGCATACACGCCCACATTGGATACAGCCTTCCGTACTCCAAGTATCCTACCTTTACATTACGATATCACGAGTACAAGTGCAAGTACTCGGTTTTATAACTGAATTCGAGTCCAAGCACAAGTACTTTTATACTGTATTCGAATCTAAGTACAAGTACTTTTTATTTATTTGACCTTGAGGTATTTTCTGCAGCACATTGTAGCCTAGGTAGCTTACAATATCATAGTATGTTTCGTTGTAATGATATACCCCAAAGTTTTTAAGGATAATAGGAGGCACTCCATCAGGTCCATAAGCCTTCTGAGAGTTGAGGCCAGAGAGGGCATAGAAAACATCATTCTTAAGAATTTTAAATACAGGCATAAAGAAGTCAGAAGGGGGATGAGTAGGAGGAATATGCCCAGAATCGTCCAGAGTGGAGTTGTTACAGAAAGTTTGAGCGAAGAGTTCAGTTTTAGAGACAGATGAGACGGCGGTGCTGCCGTCAGGGTTAAGGATGAGGGAAAGAAGAAGTGACAGAAGTGGCAGGATCTATCGACTTGCCCAAGCCACGAACTCTGTGGGCGTCCCCAATGGCCTACTCCATTCAGGATTGTCTCTTACAGACACAACCCGATGAGCAGGGTCGGCTTCTGGTAGTGTGCCACGTGTCCGTACAGCCGGAGTAGGCGTGACGGACTATGCGCGGGTAATGTATGTCGAATCAGTCTCAATGAGTAGTCGCCGGTTTGACACGAAGTCATTCCAGCGATATCCTCCTTAAGTCTCTGTTCACTGTCCATGTCACACGGCCAACATCCTTAACTGTATTTAAGAGAAAGCTAGCAGAGTACCTTGGTCAAAGACTATACGAATTTTAACCCCTACATACTAATACCAATGTATTCTCATATATAATTTCATATGATCTCATTTTTAACTATAGTTCCTAAACACTCTGGTCAAAGAACATGGCACTTGTGGGGTTCCCTTCTCGTGGAAGCCGTCTAGGTAAGATGTCTAGGTAAGACACACTCACTTGTCACCACAACACACCAACACTAACAATTGCACTTGATTCACTTCCCTCCCCTGCACACCCGGCTCCCCCGTCCCCCCAACAGCCAATAAATATGCGTGTTATGCACCTGTACGGGTGCCCTGCGCGTCATTAATAATCCAGATCCAGATCCAGAATACTCGAGCCTGGACGCAAGGCGATGCTCTGCTGTCTGCTCGCCTCGGAGGTAAACAATAACAAACGGCCGGCGGCGGCGAGACACGTGTTGCCAGAATCTTTCAGCAAGTTAAAAGGAGCCAACGTTGCAAGGATTGGAGGTTAGTAGAAAGCATGCACGACAGCAGAAGAGCGGTTGGTGATGGTCTTGGTGCCCACACACTGGACGAGAGACAGGGACATTTTCTGAAACGTGTCGGCGCCAAGCTCACGTATTTGACGAGGCTTTCGTAGGAGTTTTGGACATCCCCGAAGACCTAGGTTTGAGTGTTGACTTTTTTTCTTGGCTAGTTAGGTTATTTTAAGGGAATGTGGCGGGTCAGAGTGAGGGTTGGGTTGTTAACTGGGCAGCCATATGGAAACGGGTGTGATTATATATATTTACAATTTTCTCTTCATTTTGTCAATATTTTTTTTGGGGTTTGTTAAAGGGAACGTTGCTGGTCAGGGTGAGGGTTTGGGAACTGCCTGGACTGCCCTATGGAAATGGGTGTAATTCTATGTATTTCCACTTTCCTTCTTTTTTCTTTTGGCTAGATTTTTATTTTTTATTTACTTATTTATTTTTTAGTGCCAGTAGGTTAAGGGAGGGTTAGGTTAGCTAAGGAGAATGTGGTGGGTCAGGGTGAGGGTACAGTAGTTGCCTGGGCTGCTATGTTGAAATGGGTGTAATTCTGGATATTTACTCTTATTCTTTTTTCTTTTCTCCAGATCTTTTTTCTAGGCTAGTTATGTTAGTTTAAGAGAACACGGAAGGTCAGGGTGAGGCTCAGGTTGTTGCTTGCACTGTCAATGGAATCGGGTGTAATTCTGGATATTCACTCTCCTTTTTCTTTTCTTTTTTGTTGAGATCTTTTCCAGCGTCAGTAGGTTCTATGAGGTTAAGGTGGGGTTGGGTTAGTTTAAGAGAATGTGGCAGGTCAGGGGGAGGGTTTGGCAGCTGCATGAACTGCCCTTTTTACTATCCTCTCTTCTGTTCATTTTCAAATACTGTAATGGGGTTTGTGTTTTTCTTTTCAGATGTGCAAAATGAGCGAAGCCGAGCAATAGCCATCCACACATGCTGCCCAGGCTGTGTAGGGGTGGGCTGAGGTGAGCACAGACATACTTATGCACACACATCCCTTTATGGCCGCTTGAGGACTGTGAGTGTTATATCACTTTTTGTATTCATTGTTGTTCTTGATAGAAGTGTCTTTTAAATATGCCCAGTGTCCCCTTCCCATGTCCATCCTTTCTTTCTTTCCTCTCTCCTTAATTTTTCTTTTCTCTTCATCTTTTATATTCCTTCTTTTATCATGTTCTGTATTAATAAAAGTCAATACCATTTATACAAGAACAACCCTCTTCGGAATCTGTCAACAATAATGATTCTCCAAGAGGTAAATATGATTGTAAATATGATTGACTGACCTTTATATATATGCACAGCCTCCCCTTCCCTTACCCGTCCCACTACCCTGTTTCTGCTTAGCTTCTGGTCCTGCTCCTCTCTGCTATTGCTGCATTCACCTTTCAGAACTTCATTTATTCCTATTTTCTCACTCTCATGATGTTTCTGCCTAGCTTTGATCCTATTTCTTTTCGTATTTGTTCCTTACTAACTAACTAACACGTTCCTTTTCTTTATCCATCACAGACTGCGGGAGTGTAAACAACTGAAGAAAGGAAGCGTAAGATTAACACTAAGAGCAATGGCTACAGGTGGTGGTGAAGGTGGTGATGTAAGGAAGATGAAGGGTGATGATAGTGAAGGAGGTGGTGATGGTGGTGATGCCGTGAAGGTGAAGGGTATTGGCGGTGATGGCGATGGTGGTGAGACGTGCTTTGTGGTTGATACCCGGCCCTTTACCAGCGTGACGGAGGGCCAGGCGGAGGTGCTGTTCCCGGCCACTCATGACGTCTTCTACAACCCTGTGCAGGAGTTCAACAGGGATCTCAGGTGTGTATGTGTGTGTGTTTGTGGGGGCTTCCTTCTGTGTGTTTGTGTGTGTGGGGTGTGCTTGCATTTTCCCATTATCTCTCTATCTTGCTATCTCTCCCTTTTTCCCTTTTTCTTGTTCTCTTCTCCTCTCTCACTCTTTTTTCTATATTTCTCTTATCTCTTGTGTTCTCATTCTCACCTTCTCTCTATCTTTCCTTCTTCTCTTGCTTTTTCTATATTTCTGTCTCATCTTTTTCTTTCGTTCTCTCCTTTTCTCACACTCTGTTTTTGTCTTTCCCATCTTCTCGTTCTCTTCTTCTCTCCCTCTTTTCTGTTTTTTTCTCTACCTCTCATCTTCTCTCTCGCTCTTTCTCTGTTTCTCTCTCTATCTCTCCTGTCCTCTCCTTCTCATGCTATTTCTGTATTTCTGTCTGCTTCTCTCATCCTCCAAGACACTCCGTTACTTACTCTTTCTCTTCTCTGGACACCTCAAATCACTGCATAAACTCCCTTTTTGATCCTTCTAAAACAGCTACCCTTCCCTTCCCAGCGTTGCAGTGCTGAGGGTCTTCGCCGCTGAGTACAAGAGAGGTCAGAAGGAGAGCAAGAGGAAGGCAGAGGAGAAGCGGAAACAAAAGGAAAAGGAGATCAAGGAGGAAGGTGCAGAGAAGAAGGACCTTGTTCAGAATGGTCATCTTGCCACTGAACAGGCCGCCAGTGAGGGTCAGAGTGAGTGCAAGAAGAATGGTGACCTGAGCGCTAGTGGTGACATTATGACCCAAAAGGAGGTCAGTGAAGGAAGGACGGATGGAGTTGAAGGAAGTAGACGGGTGAGCAAGAGTGAGAAAAATGAGGAGGAGGAGGAAGACGGCATAAACATCACCATAGGAGTCAAAGGAGAAGGAGGAGGAATCACAAACAAGGAACGGACAAACAAAAAGATGAAACTGGAAGAGGAAAAGGAACAAGGACAAAAAGATCACAAGGAAAGTAGGACGGAAGCGACACTGAACGCCCCCACTAGCGAAGCATGGAGGATAGACAGAGACGTACAGGCAAGCATTCCGCCACCAGGTACGAAGGACGAGGAGGGGATACGCATACTGGAAGGGCTGGCGGCGTCGGGGCTGCGGTCAATACGGTACGCGAGGGAGGTGGGAGGCGTGAAGGAGGTGGTCGCCAATGACATCTCCTATCAAGCCCTGGAGTGTATGAGGAGAAACATCGAACATAACAAAGTGGAGCACCTCGTGACGCCGAGTTTAAGCGACGCAAGGTGTGTGTGTGTGTGTGTACGTGTGTGTGTGAAATGAGAGAGAATTGATACTTATTACGTTTGTGAAAGGAAGTTTTCAGCTGTCCCTTTCTCTCTCTCTCTCCCTCTCTTTCTCTGTCTATCTTTCTCTCTCTTGGTCTCTGTCTGTTTTTTTATCTTTTCTCTCTGTCTTTCTCTTTTCTTTCTCCCACTTTATCATTTCTCTCTCTCCCCTCTTCCTCTTATCTTTATTCTCTCGACCTCTGTCTCTGCTTTTCTCTCTCCCATTGTCTCTGTCTTTCTCTCACTGCCATTATTTTTTCTCTCTTTACCTTCTCTCTCTCTTCAGCATGGTGATGTACAAAAATCGCGCACCGGAGAACAGGTTCCACGCCATCGACCTCGACCCCTATGGCTCCCCGCACGCCTTCCTTGACGGGGCGGTGCAGAGCGTGTCCGAGGGCGGCGTGTTGCTGGTGACTTGCACGGACATGGCGGTGCTCTGTGGCAACTCCCCCGAGACCTGCTATGCCAAGTATGGGGCGCTGTCACTGAAGAGCAAGGCGTGTCATGAGATGGTGAGTGTGTGTGTGTGTGTGAGTGCGCGTGTGTGTGTGTGTGTGTGTGTGTGTGTGTGTGTCAACGTTGCCAGATTGTCGTACTCAGCCGCATATATTTCCCGATTTCCTACCCCAAAACTGTCTTCTGGGCTCCAATAATGAAACTCATTTATAGTTATTGTTAAAAGTTAGATCCTGATGTTTCTTGGCAATACAGAAAACCCTGGATATAACGGACTAATTGGGGGGGACCTTAGTCCATTAATGCTGAAAGTCCGTTCTAAGCGGCGAAACAAACAAACAAAAAGCAACAACAACAAAAAAAAAAAGGAAAATAATACCGATGAACCAATATATGTAGGTACTAGTTAGGTGTCAGAAACCGATAAATACTATGCTCTCAGTACGATAACCTGGCAATGGTGTGTGTGTGTGTGTGTGTGTGTGTGTGTGTGTTAACTAACTATCTGTGTCTGTGATATGGATTCTGTGAGTGAAATAGTGAAACAATAAAACAGTTGCATCATCAATTTTAGTGCCACTCCATCACTCCCCCCTCACACCCCTTCCCTGTCCCGCCCCTCCATGCCAGGCCCTAAGGATCGTGCTGCAGTGCCTGGAGTCGCACGCCAACCGCTACGGCCGCTACATAGTGCCGCTGCTGTCCCTGAGTGCCGATTTCTACGTGCGCGTGGTGGTGCGGGTGTTCACTAGCAAGGCCAAGGTCAAGGAGACTTTCACCAAGGTAGGCTGTGTGGCCGAGGGAGTGAAGAAGGTAGAGAACAAGGAAGGGAAGGAGATAGTGAAGGAGAGGAAGGAAGGAAGGAAGATAAAGAACAAAGAATGGAAGGAAATAGTGAAAGGAAGGAAGGAAAGAAGGTAAAGAACAAAGGGAGGAAGGAAATAGGGAGAGTGAGAGAGAGGTAAGAAGAGAGAGGCAGTGAGGGAGAGGAAGGAAGGAAAGGAAGCAGGGAGGGAAGGAAAGAGAAGGAAGGTGAAAGAAACTGCAAAGGAGAAGAGACAAAGAAAGGAGGGAGAAAGGGAGAGTGAAAGAAAAGAGGGAGAAAGGGAGTGAAAGAAAGGAGGGAGAAAGGGAGAGTGAAAGAAAGGAGGGAGAAAGGGACTGAAAGAAAGGAGGGAGAAAGGGACTGAAAGAAAGGAGGGAGAAAGGGAGTGAAAGAAAGGAGGGAGAAAGGGAGAGTGAAAGAAAAGAGGGAGAAAGGGAGTGAAAGAAAGGAGGGAGAAAGGGAGAGTGAAAGAAAGGAAAGAAAGGAGGGAGAAAGGGAGAGTGAAAGAAAGGAGGGAGAAAGGGACTGAAAGAAAGGAGGGAAGAAAGGGAGAGTGAAAGAAAGGAGGGAGAAAGGGACTGAAAGAAAGGAGGGAAGAAAAGGAAGGTAAATGAACTTGCCTTTTCTTTACCTATGTGGTCTTGCCTCACCTGTATTCCTGCCTCATTATTTACCTGTGTGTTTCTGCCTCTTGTGTGTTTCTAGCTGCTACCTTACTGTGTGTTCCTATGTGTTACCTTACTCATGTGTTCCTACCCCTTACTAATATCGTCACCCTCTTAAACAAGCCACCTAAGTCATTATTTTCTACTTTACAGGAAATCAGAAAAGAACTGTCATTATCTCATTTGGCTTAAGATATAGGCAGAAACGAAAAGGTCAATTCTAGAACACTCAAACCCTGAATGACGAAGGCAACTATATCGTCACCCTCGTAAACAAGCCACCTAAGTCATTATTTTCTACTTTACAGGAAATCAGAAAAGAACTGTCATTATCTCATTTGGCTTCAGATATAGGCAGAAACGAAAAGGTCAATTCTAGAACACTCAAACCCTGAATGACGAAGGCAACTATACAGAAGTGGCCGTCATGTTGATTAATTGATGTTGACAAAAACCTGGAAATCGCTGACACATGACCTAGGCAATTACTGTACGAGGGTGAGGATTGTTCCTTCTATCACGCCACATGCTCCTCTAACCACCAACACACCCTTCTCTAACCTCATCACATCCTTACCCATAGGTGTCGCATGTGTACCAGTGTGTGGGGTGCGAGACCATGACCCTGCACCCTCTAGGACGTATCTTAGTCAGCGGGAAGAGCATCAAGCACCAGGTGTCGCAGGGGCCGCCCGTCGCTGAGTCCTGCGCCCACTGCGGCCATCGGCATGTGGTGGGTGGCCCAGTGTGGTCGGCCCCCATACATGACCGGGCGTTCCTGCGTGCACTGAAGGAGTCGCTGGTGGAGGAGGACTTTGCCACGTATCGTCGTATGCTGGGTAGGTCTTACACTGAGGCTGAGTGGTTGGTTTGCTAGTAATGGTTGTTTAACCCGTACAGTGTCGTCTTTTGTCATAGATAGGGGTCATGCCAGGTTGCATTTTTTTCACATTTATTTTATTTGCCCCTTAAAATGTAAAAAAAAAATACAGTAACAGAATCCTGACCTTAAAAAAACTTGGGTTGGTATTCATAAATGCCTCTGCCCCTCACCTCATCTATTTCTAAAGGCTGAAAAGGAGATGAGTTGGGTTGTAATGAGTGTTTTTGTTGATTCAAGGCACAGAAGAAGGGTCACACTACCACCAGGGTCATTAAACTACCGCTGGAAATGCCCACAACTCCCATCATAGCCTTGTCAGATATGTGTGTTTGGGCGCCAGAATGTGTAAGAATACTGGCTTGACCTGGTAGCAGCGACGGGCCAAATTTGTGGCTTTACCGTGTAGCAACGACAGGCCAAATTTGTGGCTTTACCGTGTAGCAACGACAGGCCAAATTTGTGGCTTAACCTGGTAGCAGCGACGGGCCAAATTTGTGGCTTTACCGTGTAGCAACGACGGGCCAAATTTGTGGCTTTACCGTGTAGCAACGACAGGCCAAATTTGTGGCTTTACCGTGTAGCAGCGACGGGCCAAATTTGTGGCTTTACCGTGTAGCAACGACAGGCCAAATTTGTGGCTTTACCGTGTAGCAGCGACGGGCCAAATTTGTGGCTTTACCGTGTAGCAACGACAGGCCAAATTTGTGGCTTTACCGTGTAGCAGCGACAGGCCAAATTTTTGCCATGATATAAACCCCCAAAAATAGATGATGCATAAACTGATCACAAATGCGTTGATATATATTATGAAATGGTTTGTGTGAGTGATGATTTTTTCTCATTATTCTTGCTTAGAGGGGCCTTTAAGAAACATGATCCCCTCTGCTACCGGGTTAGTTAAGCCCCATGAATGGTTGCTAAGGGATATACACTGATAAAAAGAATGATAGAAAGATAGATACAAAATGATGATTACTTGTTAGAATGGAAAGATAGGGATAAAGAAAGTGCTCATTAATCTAACCTTCTCTCTCTCTCCTCTCTTTTTCTTTCTTTACTCCCTCACCTCTCTCTCTCTGCCTCACCTCTTTCTCTTTACTCCCTCACCACTCTTTCTCTCTCTCTCTTCTCACCACCACCACCACCCTAGGCACACTCACCATGATGGAGGAGGAGCTTCCCGACGTGCCGCTGTACTACGTCCTGGACCGCCTGGCGCGCGTTGCCAGCATCAACCTGTGCAAGATGGTCCAATTCCGCTCGGCCCTCTTGCATGCCGGGTACCGGGTCTCTCTCTCCCACGCCGATCGCGCTTCGCTCAAAACTGACGCTCCGGCCAACGTGGTATGGGACATCGTGCGTGCCTGGGAGCGTCAACACCCCGCCAACAAGTCCGCCATGGCCCCGGACCGCCCAGCCAAGGTCATACTGGAGAAACGGATCGGCACAGAGGTCAGTTTCGAGCTGCACGAGGACGCCAATCCAGAGTCGCGTAAGAAGGACTTGTTGAGGTTCCAGATGAAGCCCGAGAAGTTCTGGGGTCCAAAGTCACGAGCCAAGACCAGCTTACTGCACGACACACTGCAGGAGAAGAGGATAAGGAAGCAGGGGAAGAAAAGACGGCATTCTCCGGCCCAGCAGCAGCAGAACGCCCAGTCTAAGCATCCAAAAGAAGACTCACAAGCCCCCATGCACACCCCAGCTCCCAGTGAGGATGTGAAGCAGGTGTGATGTGCCAGGTAGAGGAAGAAGCGTCACCACCCAGTGCAGGACCTAATGAGGAAGAGGAGATTGATAGAGTAAGGGATCAGAAACACAACACCATAGAGGGATACCAGACTAGATGCAGAAAGGGAGTGGAGAGAGAACATTTCCCAGCCATCAGGAGGAGGAAGAGGAGATTCAATAGAGTAAGAGGATCAGAAACAACAGCCCAACACACCTCACATCCTCACCCTCCCATCAACACCATAGAGGGATACCAGACTGGATGCAGAAAGGGAGAAGAGAGAGAGAGCATTTACCAGCCATGAGGAGGAGGAAGAGATTCAATAGAGTAAGGGAAGCAGAAACAACAGCCCAACACACCTCACATCCTCACCCTCACAATAACACCATAGAGGGATACCAGACTGGCTGCAGAAAGGGAGCAGAGAGAGAGCAGTTTCCCGCCATCAGGAAGAGGAAGAGGAGATTCAATAAAGTAAGGGAAGCAGAAACAACAGCCCAACGCACCTCACATCCTCACACCAACACCATAGAGGGATACCAGACTGGCTGCAGAAAGGGAGCAGAGAGAGAGCATTTCCCAGCCATGGAGGAGGAAGAGGAGATTCACTACAGGAAGGGAAGCAGAAACGACAGCCCAACGCACCTCACACCCTCACACCAACACCATAGAGGGATACCAGACTGGCTGCAGAAAGGGAGCAGAGAGAGAGCAGTTTCCAGCTATCAGGAGGAGGAAGAGGAGATTCACCACAGGAAGGGAAGCAGAAACGACAGCCCAACGCACCTCACATCATCCTTACCCCATGAGGAAGAGTATGAGGTGTGATATGGCAGAGGGAGATGACACCCCCTTCCCCAGATGCCCTCCAACACACACACACACATCCCAGGACCCCCCACCCAAGCCACCCTAGGGAGGAAACGCCTGCTCTGCCCCCATGGAGACGTAGAAGGTATGATTTTTTTTTTTCTACAGCCAAGGCATCAGCTCAAGGGCAACAAAAAAAGATGTAAAAAATAAGCCCGCTAATTGCCGTTCCCACAAAGACAAAAGTGAAAAGTGCTAAGAGAGAGATTAATGTTTCCCCCTCGATACTGTATGTTCACATTTAAACTTTTTTCATCGCTGCATGTTAATGGCCACCACAGTCCAGGCGGGGAGAGAGAGAGAGAGAGAGAGAGGAAAAGATGGAGACAGGGAGAGAGAGAGAAGAGATAGAGACAGAGAGACGCACCGAATTCCAGCTCTTTGTATCTCTCTCTCACCTTCGCTTAAGTTAGGTCGGATACATGAGTGATTTCTGTAGTTTATTTTAGGTGCAGAGGGAGAACTTTTATGGTAACTCACACTCACACCAAAAAAGAAAGGTGTTACAGGGCTTGATTATCATATATGTGGAGTCAAAAAGGGAAGGAAGCAAAGGAGAAGGTAAGGGAAGGGAAGGAAACTATTTGTAATGTTTAAAGTGCTATATACTGTATATTATCACATGAAAGAAGAGACACTTTATTTTAGCTTTATACGTAAATTCAAGGACTTAAGAAATAAAAATATAACTTACCATGAATTTTTCTTTGTTTCTTCTTATTGTGTGTGTGTGTGTGTGTGTGTGTGTGTGTGTCACAATGTTATCTCCAGCTTTCTGTTTCTCGCCTTCAGACTCTGCTGCTTGTTGTCTTATGTGATGCAGGGATGACAGGATGCTGCATCTCCCAAGAACAGCCCACAGCATCACCACAGCATTACTTAACAATCCTACACCAGCAACTCAGCATCCCTATAACACCACCAATCACACAGGGAGCTCCAGATGACGATGCTGCGTCTCCTGAGAACAGCACACAGCCGTAATTGTGGAGATTGACTCCGCGCCTCAAAAATACGATATTACGCCTCCATATTATAGTTAAGGGACGAAATGCATGTTCATCAATCATAACATGAAACCGCATGTACTTAGAAGTAAAGAAAAAAGCCTAATCCCCTTCCCCTAACGATCTTGGGGACCCGTGCAACTGTTGATTTCATGACAATTTTTTTCCTTTCCATTTTTTTTCCTACCAGGGTGTAAATACCACAAACACACAGGCATATGTAAGGTTCTGTTTTTTTTTTATTAATGCGATGTGCCTTCCTTTGTGGTTTGGCGCACCATAACACAATTGCTTACTACATACGCCCACACATATTAAGAGAACATCGCCTAATTTTCTATACGTAATTAGATCATCATTTTCTATATGTGATCAAAGGAAGTAGCTCAAGCAAAAATATTAATGAGAAAAAAAAGCCTGCTAACATGGTATTTTTCAAGATGTTTTATTCTTTTTTTACAGTCAAGGCTCCAGCACATCTCCCTCCTAATCTAATGAAACATATATACAGTGTATCAAGGCACATTTCAAGGACGAGAAGAGGATTGGGTTTGCAATGTTCAGGCACTTGATTGGAAAGACCATCGCCTACATTATAAGCTGTCCCTGCATGGCCGTTCCCTTGAGATCAGCAGCAATGTGAGCCAGAAAGAGCCCTTCCCTTATGAGCTCTCTGAGAACATTCCCACATGATTAGACTTTGGATTGTATTGGTAAATTTAAAGCAAGTCAACACTCAGCTGTCAACTCATTTTGCTTTAGTTACCCTTTATATTATTATTCTTACTTTACTGGAACTTTTCTCTTTTATTTTTTGTATTTGTGTCTGCTCACCGACGGGACTCTGGGTCTATATCATTTGTTTTTCCCTTGATGCCCTCTATTGGATCTAAATAATAATAATAATAACAAAAATAAGCTCCAGTAAGCTCATCAAGAGTGATTTTTTAAAATTGTTAATATATATATATATATATATATATATATATATATATATATATATATATATATATATATATATATATATATATATATATATATATATATATATATATATATATATATACACACAGTAATCCCTCGCCTATCGCAGGGGTTAGGCTTCAGAACCCTCCACAAAGTAACGACCTTATATTTATTTATTTTAAATATTATATTTTAAACATTATTTTATATATATACAGTAAAACCCCGATTATCCGAAAGCGGATTATCCGAGAAACCGGATTATCCGAAATTGATCTGGATAATGCAATTAAAAAATTTTTTTTCTATACTAAAACGTTATAAAACATCAAAAATAAATAAAAGTAACTACATATGTACTATATTAACACATTTAAAATTGATAAGAACAGTTAAAATGAATATGCTTTCTAATACGTATTGCCGAAATAGCTTGTAACGAATAGAGCAATGTATTAGACAAAAAACATTAAACAAACTCTCAACAACACCACGTCCGCACCTTCGCCCCAGCAAGGACGTAGGTGCGGCGAACGAACAAACTACTGCACGACTACTCTCACACCCACACCGTACTCTCAAGACAACGACACAAACACGACTCCCCTCTCCACTCCATGCCACATTCCCCTTCCAACATACGAGTTGCGCGATAATATGAGTCATCATACTGTGTCTCCACCTGCACGATGCATCAAGGTCACACTTGCAAGCTTGCACAACCATTCACAACCGCACTCTGCAACATTCACAATTCAGATCTGCAACGCTCACAAGTATCAACATACACTGGTCCAGACAAGGAGACACACAGACAAACATACAATAAAACATTTACATCACATGTTTTAAGCGTACTACTTTGTTTAGCATAGCGTGTGTTTGTTTGGTTTCATTGTTTACAAAACTTTACATCGTCAGTCGGCGGCAGTCGCGTCACACACTTCACACTGGGCAGTCGCATCGCGTTCTACCTGTGCTTCGACCTCACTTCTTTCAAAAATCAAAATGGCGGCCATAAATCCGGATCATCCGAAAGAGGCTTCCCCCCTTCCATTTCGGATAATCGGGGTTTTACTATATATATATATATATATATATATATATATATATATATCCTGCTGAGTGACTTGAAAGTCTGCATAGGTTACTTTAAGTTCAAGTTTAAGGATTAATTCATCTCAGTTGTAAGTTCCTACTTATAAATTTATAATAATGTAGGATTCTTTTTTTTTGGGGGGGGTGGGGGGTATATTCCTTGAAGAGAATAAATGAATCTTTGCACATGAATAGGTTGTTCTACTTTACCATCTTTAGAGCATATCATTTAACTTATGGAATACGTTTAGTAAAAAATCAATGATTTAATCAATTTGATTTAATCATTGCCAACCCTGATCAAAAGAAGAATTTCTTTGGAGCTATAACATTTTCTGCATTGGCCGAGTGTGATGCCAGTGTTGGGGCGGCAGAACACACACACACACACACGGTGGCTGAGTGGTTAGCGTGCTGGCCCCACATTCGGCGCTAACCACCTGGGATTTTTCAGTCACCACTGAGTGGCCAAAGACTACCTACATGCTGTCCTGAAGATCACCCATCAACCCGGACTCTAGAAGAAGCTGTGCAAGTGAAATCAAGAATGAGTGCAAGGGGCAGCAATGAGGCAATATAATGGGGCGAGGCAATAATAAAAAAATTACCATTACCGCGCCCAGGGCCATGAGGGCCATGGGCTGAGGCCCTCAGGAAACAGCCTAAGCTACAGGCCCAAAAAAAAAAAAAAAAAAAAAAAAAAAAAAAAAAAAAAAAAGTCGGGCAGTGCAGTGGTCAGACTGGTGAGGAGCAAGTTGTTGCCGTGGGGGAGTGGGGGCTGTGTTGAGGCAGCCAGGGTTGTTGTGGTGTGTGGGAGCCTAGTCCTGTGAGGGCTGGCCGGTGATCAGCACTGCCCGGGCCATGCGTGAGTACTCGGTGCGGGGCATCAAGCGGAAGACCACTGAGTCCGGGCTGTGAGGGGAGAGGGGAAGGTCACTAGCTACTTTTGCAGGGAGGTTGTTCCAGTGGTGCATGACTCAGTTTGAGAAAAAACGTCAATTTATGTACAACAACTAATAATAATACCACCACTACTACTAATAATAATGATAATATAACTACAACTACTTCTATAATAATAATAATAATAATAATAATACAGCAGACCTTCCCCTTAAGGCAAGACAGGTACTAAAGAAATTTGTGCTCTATAGAAGTGCATTTCAATGGGATTTATCAATTTTTAGGATTAGTGTGACTTTTTTATGTGTGTGTGTGTGTGTGTGTGTGTGAAGGAAGCAGGTCAAGGGCACAATACAATGAAATCCTTGAAAGCAACATGTTAAATGGAATCTACCACAATGAAAACTAATAATATCAGTAATAATAATAATAATAATAATAATAATAATATCACTGCTACTCACTCTTGGTAGAAGGGGGAGTAGTGTGGGTCGCAGGAGCAGCGCTGGCACAGGTGACCCCCGGACAGGTACCTCAACTCACTCAGCAGGAGATCGCTCACCTGACGAAGACGCCGACAAAAAATTCAGAAAAGAAAAGAAAGTAAGGAAAAGTAATAGGAAGCACAGTGAGTGAACAAGATAAAAAAAAACATAAGAAAAAGACAGAACAAAAAGGAAAGTGATGAAAATGAAGTAATAAATGAAAATAAAATAACACAAAATAAATAAATGAATAACAAAGAAAACAGAACAAAAAGCATTCACATCCCGCTTCTGTCCCATCCCCCCGCCACCACCACCCTACCCCCCCAATCAACACACCTTCGTCACGAGCGTCATCTCTCCCCCGTCGATCTCATCCTCACACTGAACACACTTGCTGCTCCCCACCTCCGCCCCGGCCACCAGCACCTCCAGGCGTTCCCGGGAGAGCCGCAGGACCTGGAGAATCGGGGCGTTGACAGTCAGGAGTTTCTTGGCACGAGTCACCGAGACGTACAGAAGGTTCAACTCATCTCTCGGGATCGTGTGTCGTGGGAGTGACTCGCCAAACCCCTCGAGGATTGTTGCAAAGTTTGACCCATCCAGCAACACCACATGGTCCCACTCGAGCCCCTTAGCCTTGTGTATGGTCGAGAACGTGATGTCCGCCACGTCTTGTTTCGCCGAGCACCTCTCCTTGAGTATCCGGATGTGGCGTGGCGTCTCCCCCAGGCTATAGGAGTACATCATGACCTTGTTGAACAGCTCTTTGTCATCCAGTTTGTCAGCGTAGTTAAGTAGAGCTTTCACCGATGACGACTTGGCTATGAAGGGCTTCTTGATCTTGTGTTTCTTGCCAATGGACAGGTGATAGACGTCTAGTACCACATCCAGCCCATAGTTGTTAATACCGCCTGCGAATGCCAATCGGAGGTGTGCGTTCTCCTCACGTTGGCACACATCCAGAGCCGCCACGTAGACCTCCAAGTTCGAGCGGCCTAAATACGCTTTTCGGAGTCTTCCCTGGGACTTCGAGGGCTTAGTGTGCATGGGTGTGGTCATGATCGCGTCTCTTTTGTTCCCCCCGACCAGTGTGCGGCGGCGAGCCAGGGCCAGGGACTCGAGGATGCAGCTGGCGATGTAGGAAATCTCCGGCCCGAAGCGGAACGACTGGGTGAGGAAGAAGGTGTGGGTGGAGGGCACGGACTCGAGAGCGTTGATGGCGCCGCGGAAGGAGTAGATCTGCTGGTACGGGTCGCCCACGATGACCTGCGAAGGGAGGGTGTGTTAAGTTAGGTCAGGTCGGGTCAGGTATAAATCAAAAGAATAACCACACTTTGTTGAATAGAGTCTCATTAGTAAGGAAGCATATATGAATTTTCTGAGTCAAGACCTACAGTGTTTGTTTTGATTTTGTTGGGTTACGTTAGGTTAAGTTAGGGTATCTTCAAACACATGACCTCACTTTGTTGTATAGAAAGTCTCATTCATAGGGAAGCATATATGAATTTTCTGAGTTAAGACCTAGTGTTTGTTTTGGGTTTGTCAAGTTACATCATGTGTTTGAAGATACCCTAAACTTAACCTAACAAAATAGTTACTAAAGGTCTTGACTCAGAAAATTCATATATGCTTCCTTACTAATGAGACTCTACACAACTAAGTGAGGTCATTCTTTGTTGATTTATACCATAAGGTATTGGCTATCATGTGTCTGATGATACCCTAAACCTACCTAACCCAACAAAACCCCAAACAGTTACTATAGGCACGACAGTAACTGTTTGGGGTTTTGTTAGGTTAGGTTAAGTTTAGGGTATCTTCAAACACATGATGGCCTCACAATTAGACATACATAAAATAAAATAAAGCAACAAGGCCATAAGACAAAACAAAGCTTAATGGTGCAATAAGCCTCAGAGGAGTGCCGCGGCCCACCTTGGCACACGGCTGGTCGAGGAACACTGCCAGCATGGGGGGGTTCATGTCCTGCCCTTCGTCCACCATCAAAACATCACAGGCTGGAATCTTTGGGCGACTCAGCTGCCACAGTTTGAGTTGTCCCTCCTGGAAGTAAAAGAAAATGGGTAAGTGCTGCCAGAGAGAACACTATCGAGAGAATGGTCCTGCAATTAACGGCTCCGGTGCCAGAAAAATAAAGGTACCGCTGAAGTTAGAGACATTAGTGCCGCAATTAACGGTTCCAGAGCCAGAAAAATAATGGTACTGTTGCAAATAAATCAACAACAGGTCCAGACAGAAATAAAGGTACTGCTGAAGTAGAGACATTAGTGCCGCAAATAACGGTTCCAGAGCCAGAAAAATAATGGTACCGTTGCAAATAAATCAACAACAGGTCCAGACAGAAATAAAGGTACTGCTGAAGTAGAGACATTAGTGCCGCAAATAACGGTTCCAGAGCCAGAAAAATAATGGTACCGTTGCAAATAAATCAACAACAGGTCCAGACAGAAATAAAGGTACCACTGAAGTAGAGACATTAGTGCCAGAAATAACGGTTCCAGAGCCAGAAAAATAATGGTACCGTTGCAAATAAATCAACAACAGGTCCAGACAGAAATAAAGGTACCACTGAAGTAGAGACATTAGTGCCGGAAATAACGGTTCCAGAGCCAGAAAAATAATGGTACCGTTGCAAATAAATCAACAACAGGTCCAGACAGAAATAAAGGTACCACTGAAGTAGAGACATTAGTGCCACAATTAATGGTTCCAGAGCCAGAAAAATAATGGTACCATTGCAAATAAATCAATAACAGGTCCAGACAGAAATAAAGGTGCCGCTGGAAGTAGACATTAGTGCCACAAATAACAGTTCCAGCGCTAATTGTCTTTCCTCTCTGCTTCTCTTCCCTTCCCTTCCATCCCCTTACCCCTTCCCGTCCCTTCTCTTTCCCCTCTGCTTTTATTCTCTTCCCCTCCCTTGCTCCTCTCTTTTTTCTCTTCTTCCCTTCCTCTTTACTCTCTGCTTCCCCTTCTTCTTCCTCACTATATCCCTTCCCCTGCCCTTCTCTTTCCTTCCCTTCCATCCTCTTACCCCTTCCCTTCCCTTCTCTTTTCCCTCTCCTTGTTTTCTTCTTCCCCACCCTTGCTGTTCTCTTTTTTTCTCTTCTTCCCTTCCCCTTTTTGCCTCACTGTGTCCCTTCCCCTGCCCTTCTCTTTCCTCTCAGCTTCCTCCCCCTTCCCTTCCCCCTAATACCTGTGTCATGGAGAGGGTCTGTGACGGGGAACAGCGCGTCATCTCGGCCCACACAGCCTCGGCGTCGGTCAACAAAATCTGAAACACAAACAGATGGATGAGTGTAAACGTTCAGTGTCGTATTCTTCAAGATTTCAACACCCAAGCACACACATGTTTGGCAAGGCTTTGGTAGGAGTTATGGTGGGCCTTTCCAGGGGTAGTTTTATGACCCTTGTGGTAGCTGGACCCTTCCTCTGTACCATGAACCCAAGAAACACACATTTGACAAGGCTTTCATTAGAGTTGTGGGGGGCATTTTAAGGGGTGGTTTTATGACCCTGGTGGTAGTTTGACCCTTCCTCTGTACCATGAACCCAAGAAACACACATTTGACAAGGCTTTCATTAGAGTTGTGGGGGGCATTTCAAGGGGTAGTTTTATGACCCTGGTGGTAGTTTGACCCTTCTGTACAATGAACCCAAGAAACACACATTTAAAAAGGCTTCCATAGGAATCTTGGGCATTTCCAGAGGTAGTTTTATGACCCAGGTGGTAGTTGGACCCTTCTTCTGTACCACAAACCCAAGAAACATATACGACAAGGCTTTCATAAGAGTTGGGGGCATTTCCAGGGGTGGTGGTTGGACCCTTCCTCTGTACCAAGAACCCAAGAAACACACATTTGTCAAGGCTTTCGTAGGAGTCGTAGGGGGCATTTCCAGGGGTAGTTTTATGACCCTGGTGGTAGTTTGACCCTTCTGTACCATCAACTTAAAATATCACTCATTACCGTTGAACTTGACTGATCTCTCCCTCAACCCCAAGCACCTCTCCCTTTAATCACCACCACCTCCAACCTCTCCCTTAACCCCACCCTCATCACCATCACCTCCAACCCTTCCCCCATCGCACCCATCACTTACTTTTAGCCTATAGTTGTCCTCCAGTGGGTTCCCGTCCTTACTCGTCTCTGGGACATGCTGCAGACTGACGTGCGCATCAGCTGAATTCAGGAACCTCTGTAATGTGTTGTTGACGAGTGCAGCGCGTGTGAACCTGAGGGAGAAGAGGAGGTGTTAAGTGTGTGTGCAGGAGAGGAAGGAGGAGGAGGGAAGGAGATATAAGTGTGGGTACGAGAGACGGAGAGAGAGAGAGAGGAAGGACGAAAAGGAGTAGATGAGGGTGCGTAAAAGAGAGAAAAACGAAAGGATTAGTTTGAGAGGGAAAAGGAAGAGGAGGAAAAAGTCATAGTGCAACAATGAATAAGGAGGAAAAAGGAGGAAAGGAGGAGGAAAGTGCAGGAAGGAGAGGAGAGACAGGGAGAGAGAGAGGAAGAAAAGGTAGAAGAGAGAGAGTAGCTAAACAGACACAAAATAAGAGAGAAGTAAAAAAATAAAGATACGTTAAAAGACCAAGAGGAAGAAAAAAGAGGAGGAGGAGGAGGAGGAAGAAAGGAATGCAGAAAAGAGAAGGGAAGTATGTAAATATATGTAGTGTATAAAGAAGAAGACGAGGAGGAGGAGGAGGAGGAGGAGGAGGACACGAAGGACGAGGAAAGGGAAGAGAAGAAAGGAGAGAGAGAGAGAGAGAGAGAGAGAGAGAGAGAGAGAGAGAGAATCAACCAATCATAAAAAAATCATCCAGGTAAGACTCGTTAATGACCTTGACCTCACCTGTTACCTGCATCCTTTTTGGTCTCCAGGAAGCTTGCAATGGTGCCAGCTGTTAGGTTGTTTGTGAACCTCCCAACAGCTGTGTACCTGTGTGGGAGAGAGAGAGAGAGAGAGAAGATAAAGAAAAATAAAGAAAATAAAGGAATATGAGAAGAAACATTAATTCATTTCATGTTCCAACTTCATCTATGCGACTATATATTTTTTTCTATAGGTATTTGTAAGGAAAGTTCAATAATGTCAAGAGTAATCGGTCAGTCAGTCAGTCAGTCAGTCAGTCAGTAGATTAGTCAGTCAGTCAGTCAGTAGATCAGTTATTCAGTTGTCAGTCAGTCAGGCAGTCTTTTCCTAATCTCCCTCCTTCCTTTCTTTTCCTCCTCCTCCTTCTTTTCCTTCCTTCCAGTACTCCCATCTTCCTTTCCTTTTCTCTTCATCCTTCCTCTCTTTTCCTCCTTCTCTTCCTCCCTTCCCCATTCTTCCATCACTGCCACCTTCCTTTCTTTTCCTCCTCTTCCTCCTTCCCTTCTTTTCCTCCCTTCCTGTTTCTATATTCTTTCCCTTTCTTCCTGCACTCTCATCATCCTCTTCTTCCTTCCTTTCTTTTCTGCATCTTTCTCCTTCCCTTCTTTATTTTCCTCCTCTGCTTTCTCCCTTTCCACATACTCCCGTCACCCTAATCCAACACACTCCTCCTCCTCCTCCTCCTCTTCCTTCTTCCATTCCTTCCTTCCTCCTCTCCCTTCTCCCTTTAAACATCCTCCCTGTATCCTTATCCAACACACACACACACACACACAAGCACACCCTTCTCCTCCTCCTCCCTCTCTTTCCTTCCTCCTCTTCCTTCTCCCTTATCCAACACACACACACACACACAAGCTCATCCTCCTCCTCCTCGCACCTCCTTCCGATGGCAGCAAAGGCCAGGGCGTGTGCTGTCTTGACGGTGGTGTTGCGCGGGAAGATGCGAGCGCAGTGTTCCTGGACGGACTTGTTGTAGACCACCAGGAAGAACCGCTGGTCTGGCCGTCGCTTGCACAGCTGGAGTAAGGTGGTGGTCTTGCCCGTCCCTGCGAAGGCCACGATCTTCACTGTCTATGGAGTGGGGGATGGAGGGTTAGACTGGGGGGGGTTATAGGCTAAATATGTAAAAATAAATGAATAAATAAATAAATAAATTGGTTGTAGGTTGTGGTTCATGTTTTTCTGTTTTTTGGTCATTTTCTTTTTGCGATTGTCTTTTTTTTTTTTTTTTGTCTAAGTGTTTGCTTTATTATTTTTTTCTTTTTTTTCCTTTTTTTTTCATGTTTTTTTTCCCCTCTCATATTTTTTTGGTGTCCAGCTTTACCATTTTTTTTTCTTATTTTTCATTCTTTTTTTTTCCATCTATTGTTTTTATCATTCCGCCTCTTCTCTACCCTCTCTTCTTTTTGCTCTCCAACACACACCCACCCACACACACACACACACACACACACACACACACAGCTGATAAATACGAAAGACCTGCCTCTTGTAACATAAAGTCTGTTGCAAATTTACTTTTAGCAGCACACTGACAGGGCTGGAATCTTACTACACCAACTCACCTGCGACATACAGGGACCTTCCTCCCAAGCGGAGGCGGTGGCTGAATCGACAGAGTAACACCACCGCGTTCAGGAGGACGCGAGTTCAATCCCCGCCCGGTGCCACCAAGCTGGGATTTTTCAGCCGCCTTGAGTGGCAAAACTACCCACATGCTGTCCAGAAGACCACCTATCAACCCAGACTCTAGATTCTAGGATTAAAGATGAGCTCCGGGAGGGCAGCATGAGCCAATGCAAGATGGCGCCACTATAAACACTCGCCTGCGCCAGAACGGGCTGGGCCGACCATCAGGACCCACCGGGAAGAAGCCTTGGGCCGACCATCAGGCCCCACCGCGAAAAAGCCTACCGGCGCTATAGGCCGCGACGTAAAAAAAAAAAAAAAAAAAAAAAAAAACACCTTAAATAACTCTCCCCATAGGCCTAAGGGTACAAGATTTAAGGTATAATTATGTTTGGAGGGGTTTTCAGTTAAGGTCGACAGGACATCACAAGGATCTATTTTTTTTAATTTTTTTTATAGCAAAGGAGACGGCTCAAGGGCAACAGAAAGAGTGCAGAGAAAAAAAAAGCCCGCTACTCAAACCATAATAATAATAATAATAATAATAATAATAATAATAATAGTCACCCCTCAAATAGTATGGTTTTCAATAGTTCGGTTTTGGTTTTATGTGGATCTTCTAAGAACATTTTTTAGGATTTTTAAATTTCCCAACAAGCAGGAAATTTAAAAATCCTAAAAGATCTTCTGTGGCAATACGTTTAAAACCGAAACCGAACTACTGGAAACCGTACTATTTGAGGGACGACTGTAATAATAATAAAAATAAGAAGTGTATCAAGACACCTCTCCACCCAAAACTGACCTCTCTTTTGGCTACTCTTTACTTTAGTCTTTTATGGGAGCGGCGAGTAGCAGGCTTTTTTTTTTTACTCTTTTTGTTGACCTTAAGCCGTTTTCTTTGATGTAAAAAATAAATAAATAAATAAATAAACGTCCACACACTCACATGCTCCGGCTCCAAGGGGTGGCTAATGATACGCAGCTGTTCATGTGTGTGCTGCAGGGCAGAGGTGCGCTGGACAAACTGCTCCATGGACAGCTGACCCGACGCTGACCCCTGGCCCCCCCTAGCACTGCCTGCCCCCACCAGCCTTGGCCTCTCCACTCTCACTGGTGGCTGCTCTAGGGGCGCCACCGACCGCTCGTTCTCGTACAGGTAGAGAGCATAGAAGAGCTGGTAGTGGTATCTGTTGGCGTGAAAACGTTAATAGACAAATAAAATAGAGATAGAAAGAGAAAAAGATGCAAGAGTCTGCCAGTGGTGTAGACAACACACACACATACAAAAAACTTCTCCCTCCCTTAACCTAACCCTCCCACGGTATCTGTCAGCATGAAAATATGAATAAATAAATAAAATAGAGATATGAGAAAAGGACACATGAGAGCCTACCACACACACACACACACAAAAAAAAAAAAAAAAAAAAAAAAAAAAAAATCCCTTAACCTAGTCCTTCCCCTCCACCCTTCCTACCTTCCCCACCAACCCCTTCGTCCCCCCCCCTCCCCGCTCACCGCGTTGGGAGGTTGATGGAGTCCGTGTAGGTGGCGTGGAGGAAGAACAGGGCCAGGGAGTAGAGCGCCTCCACCACCTCACATGGAGAGAAGAGCGAGCCGGGCCGCAGCATCAGGGAGATCAGGGAGCAGATGTGCCACACGTCAGGCGACACTGCGGATGGGAGGAGTGTCAGAGGTGCGGGTGTTATTATATATTTTTTTTAGGGGGGGAGGGGAGAGGGGTGATTTGGGGGGGGTTATATCAGATTGTTTTTTTTGTATGTTTTTCTTCTTCTGTTTGTTTTTGGGTTGTCTGTGGTTGTTTTACATAAATAAATAAATAAAATAAAATAAATTAAATAAATAAATAAAATAATATAAAAAGTGGTGGTGGTGGTGGTGGTGGCTATATATGACTTGTTCTTTATTTTACTTACTCATCCACATTAGGAAACAAAAGGTGGAAAGACAGAAGGAAGGAACAGACAAGGAAAGAAAAGGCAGACAGAAGGAAGGATGGAAGGAAAAGGCTTTGTTTGTGTTGGGTAAGAAGGAACAGACAAGGAAAGAAAAGGCAGACAGAAGGAAGGATGGAAGGAAAAGGCTTTGTTTGTGTTGGGTAAGAAGGAACAGACAAGGAAAGAAAAGGCAGACAGAGTGAAGGAAGGAAGGAAAAGGCTTTGTTTGTGTTGGGTAAGAAGGAACAGACAAGGAAAGAAAAGGCAGACAGAGTGAAGGATGGAAGGAAAAGGCTTTGTTTGTGTTGGGTAAGAAGGAACAGACAAGGAAAGAAAAGGCAGACAGAAGGAAGGAAGGAAGGAAAATGCTTTGTTTGTGTTGGGTAAGATATCATTTACGCCTCATTAATATTAAAGAAGGGAAGGAGGAAAGAAAGAGAGGGAAAAAAAGGCACAAGGAAGGAACAGACAGGGAAAGAAAAGGCAGACAGAGTGAAGGAAGGAAGGAAATGGCTTTGTTTGTGTTGGGTAAGATATCATTTACGCCTCATTAATATTAAAGAAGGGAAGGAGGAAAGAAAGAGAGGGAAAAAAAGACAAAAGGAAGGAAGAGACAGGGAAAGAAAAGCCAGACAGAGTGAAGGAAGGAAGGAAAAGGCTTTGTTTGTGTTGGGTAAGATATCATTTACGCCTCATTAATATTAAAGAAGGGAAGGAGGAAAGAAAGAGAGAGAACAAAAGGCACAAGGAAGGAAGAGACAGGGATAGAAAAGGCAGAAAGAATGAAGAAAGGATGGAAGGAAAATGCTTTGTTTGTGTTGGGTAAGATATCATTTACGCCTCATTAATATTAAAGAAGGGAAGGAGGAAAGAAAGAGAGAGGGAACAATCAAGGAAAGAAAAGGAAGAAAAAAAGTATGCCTTTGTCATTCTTGCTGGTCATTATGATTTTTCTTTTTTTGTTACTTTTTCCCCATAAAATAAATAAATAAATAAATAAAGTAATAAAATCAATGAATATGCGGTCTTGCCAAACTATAGTAACACTAATACCAACACTAATATAAATACTAAATACTAATACTAATACTAATACCATTAATACTATACTAACACTAATACTAATACCAATACCAACACTAATACCAATACTAAAACTAATACCTATACTAATACTATTACTAATACCAATACTAATACTAATACCAATACTAATACTAATACCAATACTAATACCAATATCAATACTAATACCAATATCAATACTAATACCAATACCAATATCAATACTAACACCACTACAAATACCAATACTAATACCAATACCAACACTAATACCAATACTAAAACTAATACCAATACTAATACCAATATCAATACTAATACCAATACTAATACCAATACTAATACCAATATCAGTACTAAAACCAATACTAATACCAATACAAATACCAATACTAATACCAAAACTAATACCAATATCAATACAAATACTGATTCTAATACTAATACCAATACAAATACCAGTACTAATACCAATACCAATACCAAAACTAATACCAATATCAATACTAATACTGATTCTAATACTAATACCAATACTAAAACCAATACCAATACCAATACACCAACACAACACCAACACTCACACATGACAATAGTAGCTGCGAGGTGCCATATGGAGAGGGGGGGGTGGGGGAGGAGGGGCGGGGAGGCGGTGGACTGGGTGAGAGTGCCAAGGGTCTCCTGTGCCAGCGTGTAGAGAGGGTGGCACTCCAGCAAGCCCTCGGTGCTGCCCTGAGGTGCCTTGTGGAGATGTCCGATGGCCCTGGTGACGAGGAGGAGGAAGGAGGAGGAGGAGTGGTTAAGGGAAGGGGAGGAGGGGTAAGGAAGGAAGAAGGGAGGTGAAAGAAAGAAGAGAGAAGGAGATGGATGAGATGGAAGAGGAGGAGTGTAGGTGGAAGGATGGTTAAGAGAGGAGGCGGAGGAAGAAGAAGAGGAGGAGGAGGAGGAGGAGGAGGAGGAGGAGGAATGATGTGCAAGTTGTTTTTTGCATGAGAAAGATTAAGAAGAGGAGAAAGAAAAGGAGAAGGAAGAAGGAGACAGAAGAGGAGGATACCATTATTACTATCATTAATATCATCATCAAAAACATGCTATCCACTACACCACGGAGCCAAGAGGAATAAACAAACAAGTCAACACGACGTACCTTATAATGCTGACAAGACAGGTGGAGATGGCGGTGATATCGTGGCGCTGGCAGAGACGTTTCACCACCTGCAGTGCCGTCAACTCACCACCATCCCCATCACCACCATCCCCATCACCACCATCACCATCACCATCACCATTGGAGGGGGGGAGGAGCAGGGTGGAGCATGGGGTCGTGGGAGCAACCTTATAGCAGTGGTACAGCTTCTTCCACGGTAAAAACTGTGGGCGGAAGATTGGGTGTAAGAGTGGAGGGATGGGCGTGTGTGTGTGTGGAGTGAGGTGGATGACTGTGTGTGTGTGTGTGTGTGTGTGTGTGGATGACTATAAATATAAATAATAATAATAATAATAATAATAATAATAATAAAAATAATAACACAGGGAAAGAAATGAGAAGAAAAAAATGGGAAAAGAAAGAAAAAAATGAAAAAAATGCATAAGAAAATAAAAAAAGAGAAAGAAAAACAAAGAAATAAAGAGACAAAGAAAAAAGAAAAAAATGAAAGGAGAAACAAATAAAGAATAAAATAAAAATAACAAAAACAAAAAATCCTGTCGGCCATTCACTCACCGCGGGGTTCCTGATCACATCCTGCCAGTGCTTGCAGACGGTGGTGCAGGTGGTGATGAGGAAGGCGTGGGGGAGCTGCGCCAACACCATCTCCAGCACCTCCACCGGCAGGCTCAGCCCCGCCCCGGACAACGGCCCCATGCTGCCAAAGGACATCTGCGGGGGAGGGGGGGTCAGGGGAGGTGTCAGGGGGAGCTGCTACTTCTAAAAACACATGTAAATTGATTGCCAACTATTACTATTATTATTATTATCACTACTGGAACCTTCCTACAACCTAACTGATTTTCTATTCTCTTTTTCTATTACTCTCTCGGTCCCACACGTCCTCTGCGAGTATCAAAACACACGAGAAATTAATCACAACTAGGAGAGGGTATTCGCCAGCTGCCTGGGATTGATCCCGCGACAAGCGTGACGGGAGAGCCACTCCTTACCGAGTCAGCCAAAGAGGTACCCCCCTGGCTAAGTGGGTTATGGGAGGCTCGTTCATCAGGCATAGTCGCTGCACCACAGTTTAACCCCTTGACTGTGGCTTTCCCACAAGAAGACATCACCAAGCTACAGGAATGGAACAAAAAGTGGCTGCTACAATACAATGAAGACAAATGTAAGTCCTGCACCTTGGGAGCTAGGTGCTGACACAACTGAGGGAGGCAGGGCATTCCAAAGATTGATGACCCTATTAGAGAAAAATCTTTTGCGTATCTCAATATGAATATGTTGATGAAATATTTTAAAAGCGTGGCCTCGGGTCCTGGGACCTCCCACTAGTTGGAACACTTCAGATGGGCAGATAGGTGAGGGTCCACTAAATATTTTCCACACTCAAATCATGTCAGCTCTGTGCAGCCTACCTCTCACTGAGAATAAGCCAAGTGCAGCAAGGCGTTCGTTATATTCCATGTTGTTAAAGCCAGAGATTTGCTTAGTCCAGCGACGTTGAAACCCTTCCAGCAATGTGAGATCTCCCTCATATCCAGTGTGCCAAATGACTGAGGTAAAGTAAGGTTGTTATTCCCCTGGGAGCAATATTGGAGGCAGGTAGTGATTCTCCATATCTACCCTGCTCTTCTGCTGTCATACTTTCCCTGCTTACCTTAAAACCAGAGGAAAGAGCAAAGATTAAGGTAAGGTAAGGTAAGGTTAGGGAAATGATAGGTATATAATTTTAACACCCCAAATACTTTTCCTACTAACCTTAAAACCATAGGAAAGATAAAAGATTAAGGTAAGGTAAGGTAAGGTAAGATTAGGGAAATGATAGGTATATAATTTTTACACACCAAATACTTTTCCTACTAACCTTTAAACCATAGGAAAGAGCAAAGATTGAGGTAAGGTTAGGTAAGGTAAGGTAAGGTTAGGGAAATGATAGGTATATAATTTTTACAACCCAAATACTTTTCCTACTAACCTTAAAACCACAGGAAAGAGAAAAGATTAAGGTAAGGTAAGGTAAGGTTAGGGAAATGATAGGTACATAATTTTAACACCCCAAATACTTTTCCTACTAACCTTAAAACCACAGGAAAGAGCAAAGATTAAGGTTAGGTAAGGTAAGGTAAGGTAAGGTAAGGTTAGGGAAATGATAGGTATATAATTTTAACACCCCAAATACTTTTCCTACTAACCTTAAAACCATAGGAAAGATAAAAGATTAAGGTAAGGTAAGGTAAGGTAAGGTAAGATTAGGGAAATGATAGGTATATAATTTTTACACACCAAATACTTTTCCTACTAACCTTAAAACCACAGGAAAGAGGAAAGATTAAGGTAAGGTAAGGTAAGGTAAGGTTAGGGAAATGATAGGTATATAATTTTAACACCCCAAATACTTTTCCTACTAACCTTAAAACCACAGGAAAGAGCAAAGATTGAGGTAAGGTAAGGTAAGGTAAGGTAAGGTTAGGGAAATGATAGGTATATAATTTTAACACCCCAAATACTTTTCCTACTAACCTTAAAACCACAGGAAAGAGAAAAGATTAAGGTAAGGTCAGGTCAGGTCAGGTCAGGTCAGGTCAGGTCAGGTCAGGTCATGTATATAATCTTAACACACCAAATCCTCTTCTGCTGTCACACACTTTCCCTGCTAACCTTTAAGTCTCCCAGGAAACCAAAAAAAACGAGAACAATGGTCAAAAAAGGTATAAAATCAGCCTTGCAATACGTCCGTTACCTTGAATGGCGGGCAAGGAAACAAGGGGACAGGTTCCAACAGGTCAGGGGCACTTGTCCACGAGTATTAATGGCTGTTTTTAGTACACTATTTAACAATTAGTCCACATCTTGGAGGCTCTGCGGCGCCATTTAGCGGGAAACAGCGCTCTGGAGGCAGGGAAGTACGCGGCCACCTGTACCATACGCGTTTGAGTCCGGGCGGTTTGTGTACAGCTTGACCCCACCGTTGCCAGATTCTCGTACTCAGAGCCGCGTATTTACCGGTTTTTGGCCCATAACTGTTGCCAAGAAGCACCAATAATTAACCATTTAAACGATAACCATAAATGAAGGCAGTTATTTGGGTGATGAAAGCAGTTTTTGGGTCGGAAATCGGCAAACATAAGAGGCAGAGTACGACAATCTGGCACCGTTGGCTTGACCTTGAGCCTGATGTCACAAATAGTTGGAGATTTCTCCCCAGCTAGCAGGCCTTTGTATCGGCAGCGCCTGTGATTGATTGATATGAAAGAAATTAGAACATACGGGACCTAAGAAGCGATACAAAGCGTTACAGGGCAAAAGAAGAGGAAGAAAGTCGGTGTTCAAGTACTCGGGGCAATAAAAATTCACATCCAGACACTGCGCTCTAGCACGGAAAAGATCACCTCCCAGCAGGCTCCCCTCATGCCACACTTCGGGGCCTCTTTCTCCCTGTACCAGTCGAGGGTTTCCTTTCTTTCCATTTCATTCTTCCACTTGCTCAATCCCTCATCTTTTACTTCCATATCTATCACATTCTTCCACTTTCTTACATCCCACTCCATTTCTACTTGTTATTCTCCATTCAAACACATTCTGCCTATAGCATAACATTCCCTGCAGCTCTACATGTCTATCATTCGCCCGCATTTATTCGCCCATTTGCCATCTCCTGTATTCCACAAGTACCTTTCGTGCTAATCTTGCATCCTCCATTTGCTCCAGTCTCACTTTGTATGTCACGGTTGCCTTCACTATATAGTCTTTCCCTAAAGTGCTCCTTCCCATGGTAGGGATCGAAGGTGGGGCAAAACGGCACCCTTAAGGTTTCAGATTTTGCAGCAATTTTGTGCAAGTATATTCAGGGATAGTTGGTGTCTTTGCAATCTTTATTCATCATTAAACAAAATAAACTCTCTTTGGAAGAACCACTTTGGATCCTTTACTCATGAGAATTAAAACAATAAAATAGCCACAGGCGGGCCATTTTGTACAATGTGTGGGGCAAAACGGACCTCACATATGGGGCAAAATGGCCCTCATATGGAAATGCTTGGTAACATGCCAACACACACGTTTTGAAGAGAATCACACTGGAAAGATTACTTATCATAAAACTAAAATAATCTAGCTCTTATTCCATTAGAAAATAATTGCTCTTAGGCTCAGTAGCATGAACAACAATGAATTCTTATAAACTACTCACAAATGAAAAGTGATATTACCTTCCTGAACATAAAAGTTCTTATTTCATTACAAAAACAAATGATCTGTGGCTCAGTAGCATGAACACCAATGAACTCTCATGAACGTACTCACGAGTGAAAGTGAAATTACCTTCCTCAACATAAAATTAATAAAAGAAACAGAGAACACCTTGTCCTTATCTTTGTTCAGTGAAGTTGTGAGTTAGTTAGCAGCAAAAATTAATTACTGTTAAGTGGGCCATTTTGCCACAATCTCAGCGGAAGAATTAATGGCGGTGCAGACAAATGTTTCAGTAGTCAGACTCATTCACAGAGTAACGCCAAAGAATCATGCAATAACACATAAAATTATGAGTCACAGTATTCCTACAAACACGATTTCATCAGACCCTTACCAATAGATCAGCTGGTGATAAAATATTCTGGGATTTTTCACACACAAACAAACGACGGCGTCCAAACTTGCCCCGGTGTTGATTGATTGATTGATTGATAGTTTATTGTTGCAGGTAAACAACAAGGGAGAAGGGAGGAACATGCCATCCCAACCCCCAGGCAGGACAGAGTGTGATTATACAACTATTAATACATGTGTAGGTAGCACCATGAAATTAAAAAGATACAATGGTAGGAAGGAAAGCACAGCAAGGGAGGGGGCGGTACCTCCCCCTGGACAATAAGACAATAAAATGTGGGGACGGAGAACATTGCCCAAGCACTAGATGGGAATGAACACAGAGATACTGGTGACTAATGAGCCGAGGAGTAAGTCGACATCGTTACCAACAGCTGGCAGAAGCTAAACACACAGAACACGGGCTGGTCCATACTACCCACCTGTGCCATTTTGCCCCGCCTTCCCCTAGTCATATCACCACGCAAGGGAGGAAATGATGAGATGCGCAATGTGATAACTGAACACAAGAAAACAAAGGAAGAAATGAAGTGCATGAAACTAATAAAGATAAAAATAAGTAACTTCCTAGATTTTTATAAATGATCGACAGACATAGGTGAAACAGTTGGTGCAGTAAGGAGGGGCACTGAAGAACCCACAATTCCAGAATCCAGTAGGCCTATAATCGTGAAGATATTTCGAGGCGCCGAGTGAGTGAAGCGACGCACCCCCGGTCGTATGCTCCTCGAAAGTTAGTCACTTATGCTAATGAAGAATACCAGAGAATAAAAGTGACGCGAAAATGTTTTCTCGGGACTTACTCATGCAAGAGGAAAAGGAAAAATATAATTTGATAATGTTGTGTAACTGGTGGTGGTGGTGGTGGTGGTGGTAGTGGTGGTGGTGGTGGTGGTGGTGGTGGTGGTGGTGGTGGTGGTAGTGGTGGTGGTGGTGGTGGTGGTGGTGGTGGTAGTGGTGGTGGTGGTGGTGGTGGTGGTGGTGGTGGTGGTGGTGGTGGTGGTGGTGGTGGTGGTGGTGGTGGTGGTGGTGGTGGTGGTGGTGGTGGTGGTGGTGGTGGTGGTGGTGGTGGTGGTGGTGGTGGTGGTGGTGGTGGTGGTGGTGGTGGTGGTAGTGGTGGTGGTGGTGGTGGTGGTGGTGGTGGTAGTGGTAGTGGTGGTGGTGGTGCTATAGAAAAGGAATTCCCTTTCCTCCTCCATCCCCCCCGCCCCCTCCCCCCCCCCTTAAGGGGGGCGAGTAAGGGGGGTCCTTCTGCGCATGTGGTGCGTCCAATAGCTTTGAAATGTTAGTATGTTGTTTGTTACTGTCAAGGTTTGTTATTCTGTGAATTTCATCAAATTCGGGTGAAGTTTAGGAGACACTCAAACAAAGCGTATTTTTCGTTTTTTTTGTTTCACAGGCTTTATTTTTCAGTTAATTGGTTTGAAAAAAAAAATAGTAAACGCTTTGTTTACCTATCTCCATTTTGTTGGAAGTAACTTTTGATTTTTTGTTTTGTCTTCAAAGAAAAAAAAATACAATCTTTTGTTAATTATTATTTTCTCCTCTCTGTGTCCCGTTTTCTTTTGACATTATTGAAAATCTATTTCCAACAAAAAAATTGCCCTTTAGTTGTAGTTTCAACTGATACCTAACAAAAGTCGATCAAACTTTTTACCGATTTTGTGAAATTATTTTAAGTTTAAAAAACTAATTTTCGAGATATTGGCTCCTAAAGATATTTTTACATTTCATCCCTGTCTTGCCATTTGCATTTATTTGCTTGGCATGAAATTTTCACATATTATTGTGTATATCTTGTTGACTTACTGGAGAATGATCAGACATCTGGGCCCGCGGCACTCCCGCGTAGCACGAGTGCTGCAAGAGTGCCTTGCTTCTACGCTACTCTCTTGCTTGTTTTCTGAGGTTTGGCCGCTCCATAAGCCCTCTTTTTTTTTTTTTTTTTTTTTTTTTTTACGTTGTTGCCTATTGCGCCGGTAGGCATCTTCCCGGTGGGGCCTGATGGTCGGCCCAAGGCTTCTTCCAGGTGGGGCCTGATGGTCGGCCCAGCCCGTTCTGGCGCAGGCGAGTGTTTATAGTGGCGCCATCTTGCATTGGCTCATGCTGCCCCCCGGAACTCGTTCTTGATTCGCTTGGACGGCTTCCTCTAGAGTCCGGGTTGATGGGTGGTCTTCAGGACAGCATGTGGGTAGTTTTAAGCCACTCGGCGGTGACTGAAAAATCCGAGTGGTAGCGTGGGGATTCGAACCCGTGTCGTCCATCACGCGGTGAATGTGGGCCCAGTACGCTACCATTTCGGCCACCGCCACTCTTTTTCTGGTTGCTTTGCGCTTGTACATCATTTGTAAGGACGTTTTTTTTGGCTGGAGAGGAGAGACAAGTACGACATACTCTTCCCGTCTGTGTCTCACTTGGCACTGGCACGGTGGCACCTCTCTTCCTCCCTCGCCTCTCCGCGCGAAGAAGAGAGGATGACAGATGACAAAATTTACGAAGAAATAAAATATTCTAATGCAATTTTGACGTATATACGACTGATACCGCATATGTTGACATGAGCGTCTTATGACGCGCATGTCCGACTATGATGTAAAAGCCCCCAGGGGGGAGGGGTTTTAATTTTACGAAAACAAACCTCACCACATGGTAATTTAGGGTTTCCCGGCCACACTGAGCGAAAAACATGTACTCGTCAGATTTTAAATATATTCGTCAATAATTACCCCGTAGTCGCCCCCCTTAAGGCCGGTTCACACTACACCAGCACGTAAACGGCCCGGACATGCACGGGACCTGCACGGGACCGGCACCACCGTGCTGCTCACACCGTCCCTTTCTCAGCAGTACGGTGCTGCCCTTCAGCCCGGACACATCTCAGCTGTGCTAACCATGTTCGAGAATATTAGTGCCGATGACTTGGTAATAATAGCACTGCTTATGGAAGAAGAGGAAAATGAAAATCTCCAAAAGAAAACAAAAGACTTTGGGTACATAAATCATTAAAGAAAAGGAAAACAGAAGGAGAATATATGCAACACTACAAAGAACTGATGGACGAAGAACAAAAGTTCCATCATCAGCGAGAGAGAGAGAGAGAGAGAGAGAGAGAGAGAGAGAGAGAGAGAGAGAGAGAGAGAGAGAGAGAGAGAGAGAGAGAGAGAGAGAGAGAGAGAGAGAGAGAGAGAGAGAGAGAGAGAGAGAGAGAGAGAGAGAGAGAGAGAGAGAGAGAGAGAGAGAGAGAGAGAGAGAGAGAGAGAGAGAGAGAGAGAGAGAGAGAGAGAGAGAGAGAGAGAGAGAGAGAGAGAGAGAGAGAGAGAGAGAGAGAGAGAGAGAGAGAGAGAGAGAGAGAGAGAGAGAGAGAGAGAGAGAGAGAGAGAGAGAGAGAGAGAGAGAGAGAGAGAGAGAGAGAGAGAGAGAGAGAGAGAGAGAGAGAGAGAGAGAGAGAGAGAGAGAGAGAGAGAGAGAGAGAGAGAGAGAGAGAGAGAGAGAGAGAGAGAGAGAGAGAGAGAGAGAGAGAGAGAGAGAGAGAGAGAGAGAGAGAGAGAGAGAGAGAGAGAGAGAGAGAGAGAGAGAGAGAGAGAGAGAGAGAGAGAGAGAGAGAGAGAGAGAGAGAGAGAGAGAGAGAGAGAGAGAGAGAGAGAGAGAGAGAGAGAGAGAGAGAGAGAGAGAGAGAGAGAGAGAGAGAGAGAGAGAGAGAGAGAGAGAGAGAGAGAGAGAGAGAGAGAGAGAGAGAGAGAGAGAGAGAGAGAGAGAGAGAGAGAGAGAGAGAGAGAGAGAGAGAGAGAGAGAGAGAGAGAGAGAGAGAGAGAGAGAGAGAGAGAGAGAGAGAGAGAGAGAGAGAGAGAGAGAGAGAGAGAGAGAGAGAGAGAGAGAGAGAGAGAGAGAGAGAGAGAGAGAGAGAGAGAGAGAGAGAGAGAGAGAGAGAGAGAGAGAGAGAGAGAGAGAGAGAGAGAGAGAGAGAGAGAGAGAGAGAGAGAGAGAGAGAGAGAGAGAGAGAGAGAGAGAGAGAGAGAGAGAGAGAGAGAGAGAGAGAGAGAGAGAGAGAGAGAGAGAGAGAGAGAGAGAGAGAGAGAGAGAGAGAGAGAGAGAGAGAGAGAGAGAGAGAGAGAGAGAGAGAGAGAGAGAGAGAGAGAGAGAGAGAGAGAGAGAGAGAGAGAGAGAGAGAGAGAGAGAGAGAGAGAGAGAGAGAGAGAGAGAGAGAGAGAGAGAGAGAGAGAGAGAGAGAGAGAGAGAGAGAGAGAGAGAGAGAGAGAGAGAGAGAGAGAGAGAGAGAGAGAGAGAGAGAGAGAGAGAGAGAGAGAGAGAGAGAGAGAGAGAGAGAGAGAGAGAGAGAGAGAGAGAGAGAGAGAGAGAGAGAGAGAGAGAGAGAGAGAGAGAGAGAGAGAGAGAGAGAGAGAGAGAGAGAGAGAGAGAGAGAGAGAGAGAGAGAGAGAGAGAGAGAGAGAGAGAGAGAGAGAGAGAGAGAGAGAGAGAGAGAGAGAATATGCATGCGGTGCTACGCTCCCCGAGGCCACGCCTGTCTGCTGTACTGGTGCCGGTCGGTGCCGGAAGCGTGTTCACACTACCCAACACTGACCGGGTACGGGCCGGGCCGTACCGGCGCGGACCTGCAAAATATTCTCGCCGACAATCCCGACCGGCAAGTACTGGTGACGGTCCGCGCCGGAGACGTGCAGGTCCGTGGCAGTGATTGATTGATGGTTTATTGTTGCAAGTAAACAACAAAGGAGAAGGGAGGAGCATGCCATCCCAACCCCCAGGCAGCACAGCAGAGTGTGATTATACAACTAAGGATACATGTGAACATAACATCTCTTGACTATGCGGTTCAGTTCTGGTCACCCTACTATAGAATGGATATCAAAATGTTAGAATCGGTGCAGAGGAGGATGACTAAGATGATTCAGGGGTTGAGAAACTTGCCATACGAGGAAAGACTCAAACAGTTAAACTTGCATTCTCTAGAAAGGCGAAGGGTGCGTGGAGACATGATCGAGGTTTATAAATGGATGAAGGGCTTTAGTAAGGGAGACATTCATAAGGTTTTGTTGGTAAGAGAACCGGGTAGGACACGAAGTAACGGGTTTAAACTGGATAAATGCAGATTCAACAGGGACATAGGCAAAAATTGGTTTACTAATAGGGTGGTGGATGAGTGGAATAGGCTTAGCAGTCATGTGGTGAGTGCCAATACAATTGTCACATTCAAAAATAGACTAGATAAATTCATGGACAGCGATATTAGGTGGGGTTAGATACACGGGAGCTTAGGGTCAAAGGAGCTGCCTCGTACAGGCCTACCGGCCTCTTGCAGACTCCTGCGTTCTTATGTTCTTATGTTCTAACAATGGGTTTCCCAGGGAAGAATATTTTGTCGGTCCGGAACGGTACGTTCCGTGCCGGTCACTTTATGTATAGTGTGAATCAGCCGCTAGAAAACCCGGGTAATTAAATTCCCACCCCTTGAATGTTACATAAGAACACAGGAAAAGCGGTACGTAACTTTTTAAAATAGAGAGAGGAAATGATTTAATGCTAACAAACACCCCTTGTAAAAAAAAAAAAAAAGATTTACTCAGGGGTCAATCCTATATCATCATCATCATCATCATCGTCATCGTCATCATCGTCACCCTGTAAAAAAGAAATAATAGTATCTTACACAGGGGGGGGGAGGGGGGGGAGCAATCATATATCATCATCATTATTATCAGAATAGTAACCCTGTAAAAAAAAAACCCACATAGACGGCAATCATCATCATCATCATCATCATCATCTATAGCAGCCGTAATAAAAAGCTACACACACACTGAAGAGCACAGCGTGGGATAAAACTCCAGTATCGGTTCCCACATTCTTAATTAATCAACTTCAGGAAGCCGAAAAACGTGCGTGTGTTAAGCGCATGAGGGACAGTGGCCACGAGGAGTTCTATGGACACGAATTAAAGAACAGGTTATACACGGTCGTTTTCAGAGTATCCTGGAGCCAATATGATGAAGATATCCGTGGCTGCGTGAGTCATTTCCAGGAGCCAGCGCTACATGTTGGCTTAACTCCTTTCCTTACTGGTTTGTTTAATTGTTTGTTTATGCGTGTGTGTGTGTGTGTGTGGTTGGTTGACTGTTTGGTTGTTTCTTTAATGTGGTCAGATTTGTTTGTGTCTAGAGTCCGGGTTGATGGGTGGTCTTCAGGACAGCATGTGGGTAGTTTTAAGCCACTCGGCGGTGACTGAAAAATCCGAGTGGTAGCGTGGGGATTCGAACCCGCGTCGTCCATCACGCGGTGAATGTGGGCCCAGTACGCTACCACCTGCGCCACCGCCTACCCTATTTATTTTTCTGTTTGTGTATGTTTGTATCCCTGTCTTTCCCTGTCTGTCTGAGGGTCTGTATGTCTGTCTGTCTGTCCCTCTGTCTGGCTGTGTGTCTGTCTCTGTCTAACTGTCTGTCTGTGTGTTTATTTTTCTGTCTGTGTATGTTTGTATCCCTGTCTTTCCCTGTCTGTCTGAGGGTCTGTATGTCTGTCTGTCTGTCCCTCTGTCTGGCTGTGTGTCTGTCTCTGTCTATCTGTCTGTCTGTGTGTTTATTTTTCTGTCTGTGTATGTTTGTATCTCTGTCTTTCCCTGTCTGTCTGAGGGTCTGTATGTCTGTCTGTCTGTCCCTCTGTCTGGCTGTGTGTCTGTCTCTGTCTATCTGTCTGTCTGTGTGTTTATTTTTCTGTCTGTGTATGTTTGTATCCCTGTCTTTAACTGTTTGTTTCCGTCTGTGTCTGTTTGTCTATAAGCCTGTCCGTCAGCCGTACCCCAAGGCCATAAATGAGATGAATTGGGTTCTCATAAGCCTTTTTCCCGTTTATGGCACAGAAGCGTTGCCAAACTACGACCAGGGTCAAGAAACTACCCACTGAAGCCTATACATATCTGACAAGGCTTTCGTAGATGTTCTGGGCATTTCCAGGGGTAGTTTAATGACCCTGGTGGTAGTTTGATCCTTCTTCTGTACCATGAACCTCAACACACACATAATTGACAAGGCTTTCGTAGGAGTTCTGGGAATTTCCAGGGGTAGGTTAATGACTCTGGTGGTAGTTTGACCCTTCTTCTGCATGTACCCTGAACCCAAACACACACATATTTGACAAGACCTTCGTAGGACTTTTGAGCATTTCCAGGGGTAGTTTAATGACCCTGGTGGTAGTTTGACCCTTCGATCTTCTGTACCCTGAACCCAAACACACACATAATTGACAAGGCTTTCGTAAGAGTTCTGGGCATTTCCAGGGGTAGTTCAATGACCCTGGTGGTAGTTTGACCCTTCTTCTGTACCATGAACCTAAAAAAATACACTATTTAGAAACTGAATGATATCCTTTATGGCCTCTGAAAATAGCTAACGTGAGAGGCGGGAATGGTCTGAAAATCCCGATCTATGCCCAGTGTAGGAGGTCAGGAAGAAGGCCCATGAAATTTGAGGCGAAGGCGGGGAGAGGAAAATCCCAAGTAAAAACCCCGCGAGGGGCGAGGGAGGACGAGGGGGGACGAGGGGGACCGCGAGAGGATAGCGCGTGCGTCAGAGGTAAATATGTTGACCTACAAAAAATGATGGTGTTCAGCGTCCTGCCGGTAACTGTTCGCGTTTTCAATCACCCACGCAAACCATTCTACAAACAGAGAGAGAGAGAGAGAGAGAGAGAGAGAGAGAGAGAGAGAGAGAGAGAGAGAGAGAGAGAGAGAGAGAGAGAGAGAGAGAGAGAGAGAGAGAGAGAGAGAGAGAGAGAGAGAGAGAGAGAGATAATTACATATAATTACATAGAAAATCAGACCACACAGACCCCATGGTCCAGACTAGGTGGTCTGCCCTTAAACCTAAGTGAATCTACACTAATCAGATGGCTCCAAAACGTTGCTTTTCTACTCTAGTTAATATTAAGAGAGAGAGAGAGAGAGAGAGAGAGAGAGAGAGAGAGAGAGAGAGAGAGAGAGAGAGAGAGAGAGAGAGAGAGAGATAGAGAGAGAGAGAGAGAGAGAGAGAGAGAGAGAGAGAGAGAGAGAGAGAGAGAGAGAGAGAGAGAGAGAGAGAGGCAAATATATGGACGCATTACATAATCACAAAACACATATTTATACAGACAGAGGGGCAGACAAAGACAGACAGACAGACAGACGGACAAAGAAATACGAACGAGCGGTAGGCGTAGGCATAATACGTGAGCGGAGAATAAGGAACATTTCAAACCCCATACAAGACTATTCTTCAGCCATTCGTTTCTGCTCCCCCGCCGCCCCCCCCCCCAAAAAAAAAAGAAAAGATTACCGTACTCAGAGCATCGTATTTACCTGTTTCTGACTCATAACTATTGCCAAGAAACACCAATAATTTTTACAATAGATAACAACAATAGATATATATGAAGTTAGTTACCGGGCTGGAGGAGACAGTTTTGAAGTCGGAAATCAGGAAACGTAAGAAGCTGAGTACGACAATCTGGCAACGTTGGGGGCCGGGGTGTGTATATATTGCGCTAAGACGAACGAACTTGGGACAGTGAGCGTACTGGCCAGCTTAAACACAGACACACGCACGCACGGCCTTCTCTCGCACGCACTCGCGGAGTTTTTCAAAGGGCGACGGACCTACTGATCGACTTCAAACACCGTCAGTACTCCGTAAGTATAGCATCAGTGATTTCGTTTTTCTTTTGTGTTCTGATAGGCGAAGGTGGGATTCAAGAGGAGGGTATCAGGACACCTCTCCTTCCGAATCTGACCTTGCTTTTGGCCACCTCTTCTGATTCATTTTTTTAGGAGCAGCGATTAGCGGGCTTTTTTTTATTATTGTTTGCCCGCTGACCACTAGACCAAGGAGGCGCACTAGCATTTATCTATTTACTGCTTAATTAGACTTATTTGGAGGGAAATCAGATGGTGTATTACGGCTTTTTCGAACTAGAGAAGGGAGGCGGTGCGTTGGTGCAAGGCGAGGAGGGGTTCGTGGGAGGCTTCTCGACGCGGTGAAGGATAGGTACAGAGTCAAGAGCAACAGTGGAAGCAATATACGGTGATGGGAGGCTTATCGACGCGGATACAAGCCAGTTTTATTGAATGGTGCAGAGGCATGGGCGTTGAGACGGGAGAAAGAGAAACAGCTGGAGAGGACAGGAATGAGAAAGGTACTGATAGAAGTGTGCATGAGAGAGAGAAGTGACGCAACGCAGGTAAGTGTCGTGTCAAGTGTCAATAGAAGAGAAGGCAAGAGAACACAGACTGAAATTTTGCGGTCATGTATTAAGGAGATGATCATGTGATAGTGGCATGGAGGACACAGGTGGAGAGAAGATCGAGTGGAAGACAGAGATGTAGATGGATGGACGGAATTGAAAGAGATATGAAGCAAGTGGGTCTGGACGAAGTGGACGCAGAGGACAGAAGATTGGCAGATAAGGTATATTCTAATTTTGAGTCTCAATGTTATTTTTTTCTTATTTACAGATCCACACCGTGTTTCGGGAGACTGCTGGAGAAACTACTCATAAAACAACAACAGCAGCAACAACAACAACACCTACTACTACTATTTTTATGTACTCGGGAGAGACTTCAACTGGGATGGATAACCTGCCTCCATTTGCTCAAGACGCCAACGTCTCATCCCTACATTACCACGAGGTGACTTCCAACTTGTCAGCTTTTTCCTTCTCTGATGGCGAGAACACTTCGTCATCATACAGTTCACAGGGAAGTCTGGAATTCATGCCGGGCCACGCCTCTGCCGACCTGGGAGTGCAAGAGAGCTACTGCCAAGGCTCCCAGCATAGCCAAAGCAACGCTCCAACACAATTTGTAAGTGGATCTCAAGCTTGTAATGCCTTCTACAACCCCGCGGAACAGCAGATTCTTCAGCAGCAACTTGATATTAACCCAGGAACAGATGAACTTCAAGCTTGCGCTTACACAGTTCCCAGCACCCAAGCGATCTTCCTTCCTAACAACGATCCACTCATCAACTTCCCCCTTTCTCCTTCCACATTTGAACAGATACTTCAATATCCCTCTTACAGTGACGCAAATGAACCCCAAGCTCCCTTTAATTCAATCCCGAGCACCCAAACGATCTTCCATCCTAACAACGATCCACTCATCAACTTCCCCCGTTCCCCTCCCACAGTAGAACAGATACTTCAACATCCCTCTTACAGTGACGCAAGAGTAAATGAACTCCAAGCTCCCTATAATTCAATCCCCAGCACCCAAACGATCTTCCATCCTAACAACGATCCACTCAACAACTTTCCCCGTTCTCCTTCCACATTTGAACAGATACTTCAACATCCCTCTTACAGTGACGCAAGAGAAAATGAACCCCAAGCTCCCTTTAATTCAATCCCCAGCACCCAACCGATCTTCCATCCTAACAACGATCCACTCAACAGCTTCCCCCGTTCCCCTCCCACAGCAGAACAGATACTTCAACATCCCTCTTACAGTGACGCAAGAGAAAATGAATCCCAAGCTCCCTTTAATTCAATCCCCAGCACCCAACCGATCTTCCATCCTAACAACGATCCACTCAACAGCTTCCTCCTTCCTCCTCCCACATTTGAACAGATACTTCAACATCCCTCTTACAGTGACGCAAGAGAAAATGAACCCCAAGCTCCCTTTAATTCAATCCCCAGCACCCGAGAGAACATTCATCCTAGCAACGGCACATTCAACGGCTTCCCCACGGAACAGCAGATCTTTCAACACCCCTCGCACAATGACCCAGGAGCAAATGAACCCCAATTTTTCGCTGCAAGATTAGAGGACACGAGAAAAAACACTGTAAAGAAGAATATGCCAAGCCCCTCAAACCCCATGCCTATTCCTCCCCTGCGGAAAAAGGGATCGAAGAAAATGTATGAAAAGGAGGAACAAGATGATCCGGCATTGGAGAAGAAACGTCGACGTGCAATACTCTCACATCAGAGCCGGGAGAGGACGAGGAAGGAGAAGGAAATGATGACGAAAGAACTTGAAGAATTAAAGGATGAGGAAAGAAAGCTTAGACCGCATATACAGAGCATGAGACAGAATCTGGAGAGTCTTGGACATACCCTTCCTCCTAGCCAATACTTTTCATCGTCAGTAGAGAAAGAAGAGGAGGAAGAGAAGAAGCGATATCACGCCTGAGGGAATAGAGAGGCATAAGGTGCTCTTTGTATAGGGGGGTGGGAAGGGAGGGGGGAAACAGGGTTGATTATATGTATGTTAAAAACTATATAAAAAGAATGCCAGAGAAAGAGAAAGGTGATTGCATATAGGTTGTTTTAAAGACATTGTATCCTTCAACCAAGACATAGATTTAATGAGTTGTGAAGAAATATAAGACATGATGATTTGAATGGTGTAATTTTTTTTTTCTCTCTCTCTCTCTCTCTCTCTCTCTCTCTCTCTCTCTCTCTCTCTCTCTCTCTCTCTCTCTCTCTCTCTCTCTCTCTCTCTCTCTCTCTCTCTCTCTCTCACCTAACCCCATCTAACCTCACTGCCAATGAATTTAATTAACCTCTGCTTGAGTGTACCTATCTTTGTATATGTATAAGAAAATCCTTCCTTCATCTGTATTTCCTCCTGCCTACGACTTAAGTACATTCAAGAGGAGAGTATCAAGTCACCTCTCCACCCGAATCTGACCTCTCTTCTGACCTCCCGTTCCTTGTCTTCTGTTCGGAGCAGTGTTTTGAGGGCTTTGTTTGTTGTTGTTTGTATTGTTTGCCCTTGTGCTGCCTCCTTTGCTGTAATAAACAAAAAAGGAGTCTGTCTGCAGTAGGCCGGTTGGTCGATGCAAGGCAGCTCCTGTAAATCTAACCCCACCTAACCTCACGAGCCATGAACTTATCCAACCTCCTCTTGAATGTAGCTCTCATTGTACATTTTCCTTTGTTTAGTCTAAATAAGAGTAATGCATGCTTTTGTTAGGAATGTACATCATCTTGTTCTCATTATACATTATAAAAAATAAAAAAACCGAAATAAAAGTGCATTAAAATAGTATGTTTTCTATTTTTTTTTGTTCTCCATGTCTGAAGAAACGTGTGTGTGTGTGTGTGTGTGTGTGTGTGTGTGTGTGCGTAAATCACAATACAGTTTCCTGATACACATCCGCCCAAAGCAAATCCGAATCCGTGTCTAAATTTGTCTCACACGCCCCCCCTTCCTGTGACCGGACGAGACAACCCTGAGTGAAGGAGGCCAAGGGGACGCCCACGCAATTCGGGGCTCAAGCAAGTCAGTTGATCCTGCCTGGAGGGACTTGGGATGGGCAGGGCAGCGGTATGGGCGTGTGGGGGGCATGCTCGTTAGTTACCCTCCTCCTCCTCCTCCTCTTCCTCTCCTTTTCTCAATCATAGTAACGTTTCCTACACTAATATACAACCCCCCCCCCCTAACTCTACACACCTACACACACACACACACACACACACACACACACACACACACGTTTTCTCCCTAGCAAATCGTATCTCTTAGTAATTTTTCACAACACTATTCGAGGGAGCGGCGACAATGTTTTTTTTTTTCCCGTTGTTATCCCTCGAGTTGCCTCCTTTGATATAGAGAAAAATATATATGTATTACTCACCCGACACACACTATTACTGCTACTTCTACTACTACTACTACTACTACTACTACTACTACTACTACTACTACTACTATTACTACTACTACTACTGCTACTACTACTGCTACTCTAGAAAGGCGAAGGGTGCGTGGAGACATGATCGAGGTTTATAAATGGACGAAGGGCTTTAACAAGGGAGACATTCATAAGGTTTTGTTGGTAAGAGAACCGGGTAGGACACGAAGTAATGGGTTTAAACTGGATAAATTCAGATTCAACAGGGACATAGGCAAAAATTGGTTTACTAACAGAGTGGTGGATGAGTGGAATAGGCTGAGAAGTCACGTGGTGAGTGCTAATACAATTGTCACATTCAAAAATAGATTAGATAAATTCATGGACAGCGATATTAGGTGGGGTTAGACACTTACTATCGCAGCTACACCCGCACGCTGGCAAGGTTTGGACTTCCCAGGCTGAATGAAAGAAGAGAGCAGCTCACCCTCGGGTTTGGGAAGAAGCTGTTGAAATCGGCGCACTCACACCTGCTTCCACAGCGAACAGCAACTCGTCGCCAGAGCAGACACAGCAGCAGGAGGCCACCCGTCAGGTACAGGACAGGGCGGTACAGAAACTCCACAATTCCTTATGTAGTACGGAAGTTGAATGAAGATTTGTAAAGCGCCCTCTCATAATCAGCGCACACATTGGTAGCCCTTTTTTTTACATTGATATACCTTTTTTTAAGGTTTTTTCTTTCAAAAATTTTTATTTAAAATTTTAACTTTTTACTCTTTACCTTTTTATTCCTAAATATTATTATTTTTTTTAAAGAAAACTTATTTCTCTTTGTTTTTAACTGTGTCAACAAAATCTCAGGACGCAAACGGTAATTGAAATTGATTCATTCATTGTGAGCCAAGACCTTTCCAGAAACGAAATCTCTCGCTGCTGCTTGGTGAATAAACCTATTATTATTATTACTATTATTATTATTATTATTATTATTATTATTATTATTATTATTATTATTATTATTATTATTATTATTATTATTATTATTATTATTATTATTATTATTATTATTATTATTATTATTATTATTATTATCATTATTATTATTATTATTATTATTATTATTATCATTATTATTATTATTATTATTATTATTATTATTATTAATTATTATTATTATTATTATTATTATTATTATTATTATTATTATTATTATTATTATTATTATTATTATTATTATTATTATTATTATTATTATTATTATTATTATTATCATTATTATTATTATTATTAATATTATTATTATTATTATACACGGGAGCTTAGGTTCAAAGGAGCTGCCTCGTACAGGCCTACCGGCATCTTGCAGACTCCTACGTTCTTATGTTCTTATGTACTACTACTACTGCTACTACTACTACTACTACTACTACTATATACTACTACTACTACTACAAATGCTACTGTTTTTTTTCTAATTCCTCTTCTTCCTTCTACACGTTTCATACACGAATACGTATATACACATAATTATAAACGTTTGATAATTGGTGTTGGAAGTTACTGTTGAAAAAAAAAAATATATATATATATATATATATATATATATATATATATATATATATATATATATATATATATATATATATATATATATATATATATATATATATATATATATACCTACACATAAGCATACGTACTTTGTAGCTGGGGATGGAATATATTGTTGAAAATAAAAAAAATCAATGAAGAATAAAGAAAAAAAAACATATACAAACACACACACACACACACACACACACACACACACACACACACACACACACACACACACACACACACACACACACACACACACACACACACATACACATTTTAGCTCGTGATGAAATTTACGATTACGAAAAAAAAAAAAGAAATAAAAACACACACACACACACACACACACACACACACACACACACACACACACACACACACATTTTAGTTGGTGACGGAAGTGACTGTTGCATAATAAAAAATAAAAATAACAAAAATAAGTGAAAAAATAAATCCCCGCTAACTATCCTCAGAGGACCGACGTGACCGAGTGAGTCACCGCCGCCACGCTCTCCATGGCGTGTGCGCCTATTTTTACCTCTCTAGAATTTTGTTGCTGATTTTCCTCATTTTTTTTCTTCTCCAACTTTTCCTTTTTCCTCGCTTCTCTTTTTTTTTAACTCCTCCTCCTCCCCCTTCTCCTCCTCCTCCTCCTCCTCCTTCTTCTCCTCCTCCTCCTCCTCCTCCAATTTCACAACATGGCTTCCGTAGTAAACGTTCGTGTTTAACTAACTTACTTGATTTTTTTCATTATATTTTTGAGGTGTTCGATGAAAGCTGATCAGTAGATATCATATATCTGGATTTTCAAAAGGCATTTGATAAGGGCCCCCACCAACGATTGCTCAGCAAACTATTGGCGCACGGTATCTCGGGTAACATTCACAATTGGCTTGTGGACTGGCTCTCTGAGCGGAAACAGAGAGTAGTTCTAAACGGTGTTACATCTAACTGGCTCGACGTCAGAAGCGGCGTACCTCAAGGATCAGTGCTTGGCCCCATGCTCTTCTTAATTTATGTTAATGATGTCGATGATGGGCTCACTTGCAAAGTATCAAAATTTGCTGACGACACAAAAAATGCTAGTAAAGTAACTGCGACATTCGACGAAGAAGCTTTACTGTACAATCGGATCTAGATCGACTTGCACGTTGGGCCAATCAATGGCAAATGAAACTTAACGTTGACAAATGTAAAGTGTTGCACATCGGAAAAAATAACAATCGCGTTCGGTACGTAATAAATGGCCAACAACTTTCTGCAGTAAGTAAAGAAAAGGATCTTGGAATCACTATATCAAGCGATTTAAAGCCCGGTCAGCATTGTTCAGAGGTAGTTAAAACTGCAAACAAATTGGTTAGCTTCATCGGACGAGTCTTTAATAATAAATCGGAAAAAGTAATATTAAAACTGTATAATTCGTTGGTTCGACCACATCTAGAGTATTGTGCACAGTTTTGGTCTCTCTATTACAGAAAAGACATAGAAAAGTTGGAACGGGTTCAACGAAGCGTAACAAAGATGATTCCTAGGTTGAGAAATTTATCATATGAACAAAGGCTTAAAGAAGTAAATTTATTCAGCCTATCAAAACGAAGAATGCGAGGCGATCTAATAGAAGTGTTTAAAATGTTTAAAGGATTCAGTGATATTAATGCGGAAGATTACTTTACAATTGATTGATCAAACAGAACAAGAAGAAATCACAATTTGAAGATAAGTGGTAAAAGATTCTCGCCGCACGAAGCTAAACACTTCTTCTTCAATCGAGTTGTTAATGTTTGGAACTCTCTACCCTGTGATGTCGTTGATAGTACAACAATTACGGCCTTCAAGAATAGATTAGACAAGTATTTTGAATCCAACCAGCAACTAAGATATTACTCATTGTCGTAATAACGTTAAGTTCTTTCGAATACTGGTGCCCTTGTCCGCTTTTATCGCCCGGTTAGTGGTAGCAGTAATGGTAGTTCTTTCCTCTTTCCTACATAATTTCCATGCAGTTTTTCCATGCTGCATGGTTCTTTTTCCTTTCCTGCCAGCTTTGGCTGGAGGGATGGGGGGGGGGGGAACCTTCGCCTTTGCTGTCCTTCATCTTCCACCTTTGTTTAGATAGTTAGTGTAGCTTGTCACAAACAGCCTCGTAAGGACCAGCAGGTCTGCTGTTGTTTGTTCTTCCTTTGTGTTTCTTTGTGTTCCTCCTCCTACTACTACTACTCCTAGAGGAAATGGTGCAACTATGAGGTACCATTTTTTCTCCAAATATCTTTGAGTTTTAACGGCGGTTAAAGACACTAATATCCGCAATACAAGCTATGCCATGTTTACTATACGCTAGGCACGCAGCGTACTTAAATATCATTACACTTTTCTGTAAAAAAAAAATTCTTATTCAATTACTCAAAATCACTGTTTGTTAAATGGTGGTGCAAATATGGGCTACTCATATCAAATATTTTTAATGGTGTTATAAACGGGTTAAAGGTGGAAAAACTGAATGCCAGATACCTTCATTAATTTATTTTTCATACACAGCCGTAAGTGATCACAGATGAAAGATAACTTACTCCTTTTCAGTATTGTATATATATTTATATATAAATAGAGATATATATATATATATATATATATATATATATATATATATATATATATATATATGAAAAAGTGTTTGGATAAAAAAGCTTTTAACTTGTAATGATTTACAGCAGGGACACACACATGCATCCATCTCAGCTCCTGCACATTCTCTGTGTGGCCGCAGTGAACGCACCGTAACGCACAGTTCGCCTCTTTTATCATCAGAAAACTTCCTGTCACAGAAGAGCCAGGCAGCATCTTCATCTCCTGGCTTTTGTGTACCAACAGGCATTTCTGTCTCACTGTCAACGTCCTGTAAAATAACTGCACCAGGTCCACTGCCTGAATCTTCAGTATATACTTTTCTTCCAATTTGGTTGTTTCTCTGTATTAGAGTCTTTTCTTTGGTCTGCTCTTCCTTCAATAAGAAATATAAACTCATCTTCGGTTTCTCCACATTTGACTTCTATAGATTCATTTAGGGATTTCTTGTAAGGTTTTCCTGTTATGGGACACGCCCCAGCTCTCTTCCGACCCCTGCTACTCGTCTTCTTTCTGATGGCTGGAGCCCATATTAACACCTGGTAGGGTAGCCCATATTAACACCTGGTAGGGTAGCCCATATTATCACCTGGTAGGGTAGCCCATATTAACACCTGGTAGGGTAGCCCATATTAACACCTGGTAGGGTAGCCCGTATTATCACCTGGTAGGGTAGCCCATATTAACACCTGGTAGGGTAGCCCATATTATCACCTGGTAGGGTAGCCCATATTATCACCTGGTAGGGTAGCCCATATTATCACCTGGTAGGGTAGCCCATATTATCACCTGGTAGGGTAGCCCGTATTATCACCTGGTAGGGTAGCCCATATTATCACCTGGTAGGGTAGCCCGTATTATCACCTGGTAGGGTAGACCATATTAGCACCTGGTAGGGTAGCCCGTATTATCACCTGGTAGGGTAGCCCATATTATCACCTGCAGGGTAGCCCATATTATCACCTGGTAGGGTAGCCCGTATTATCACCTGGTAGGGTAGCCCGTATTATCACCTGGTAGGGTAGCCCGTATTATCACCTGGTAGGGTAGCCCGTATTATCACCTGGTAGGGTAGCCCGTATTATCACCTGGTAGGGTAGCCCGTATTATCACCTGGTAGGGTAGCCCGTATTATCACCTGGTAGGGTAGCCCGTATTATCACCTGGTAGGGTAGCCCGTATTATCACCTGGTAGGGTAGCCCGTATTATCACCTGGTAGGGTAGACCATATTAACACCTGGTAGGGTAGCCCGTATTATCACCTGGTAGGGTAGCCCGTATTATCACCTGGTAGGGTAGCCCGTATTATCACCTGGTAGGGTAGCCCGTATTATCACCTGGTAGGGTAGCCCGTATTATCACCTGGTAGGGTAGCCCGTATTATCACCTGGTAGGGTAGCCCGTATTATCACCTGGTAGGGTAGCCCATATCACCAGCATCAAGACATATTTCAAGTATAAGTATAAGTATAAGTAGTATCAACAGATGTTTAATACTTGCGACTAAAATATATGCTGACTTTAAAGTTCAGTTCTTAAACTTAGCATTTGACCTTAGAAAATAAACTAATAAAGTATCTTGTGCATGAAAAAAAAGAAAATACCTTTGAAAAAAAAAACTTTAACGCTGTGATAAAAATGGTCATGAGCCTCACGCCTCCGTCCAGTGGTCTGCATCGCCGCCCGGCTGAAAACAAAGGTTCGTAGGCCTCGAGAGTAATGACTCATAATTATGTTTCCCATCAAGATACAGGCGTCACATAGCTAGCACCTCGTTTGCCCATATTTACACCCTAGCCCATATATGCACCATTTCCTCTACTACTACTACTACTACTACTACTACTACTACTACTACTATTACTATTACTACTACTACTACTACTACTACTACTACTACTACTACTACTACTACTACTATTACTATTACTACTACTACTACTACTACTACTACTACTACTACTACTACTACTACTACTACTACTACTACTACTACTACTACTACTACTACTACTACTACTACTACTACTACTACTACCACTACCATAACGGCAGGATATCAGGTTGTCAGAGTCGGGATACAGAGGAGGATGCCGAAGATGATTCACACGTTAAAAAGAACTTGCCATACGAGAAAGGACTTAAAGTTAAACAAATAAACTTGCATTCTCTACAAAGACGAAAGGTGCGAGGAGACTTGATAGAGGTTTATAAATGGATGAAGAGCTTCAATAAGAGGGATTTTAAGAATGGTTGATAAATGGAACAGGCTTGGCAGTCATGTTGTGAGTGTTAATACGATAGTCACATTAAAAATTGATTAGATAAATTCATGGACAGTGACGTTAGGTGGGGTTAGGTTCACAGGAGCTGCCTTGTATAGACCTACCGGCCTCTTGTAGACTCGTTATGTATAACTACTACTACTACTACTACTACTACTACTACTACTACTACTACTACTACTACTACTGACTACTACTACTACTACTACAACCACTATCTTTTTTTCTCCAACTTTTCCCTTTTTTTCACTTTCCTCTTTTTCCTCCTCCTTCTATTCCTCCTCTTCCTCCTCCTTCTCCTTCTCCTCATCCCCCTCCTCCTCCTCCTACTACTACTACTACTACTACTACTACTACTACTACTACTACTACTACTACTACTACTACTACTACTACTACTACAACTGAGTCACCGTAATTTTCCCTCAACCTGCGTGACGGATCCGGACTCCTTTTCCTGCTCTCCATCTTCCATTTCTTTCCTAAAACTCGCAAAGGTTAAGATTTTAATAATGTCTCATCCTTCTTTCCGCACTTTTTTTCCTTCCTCCTCTCCCTCAAATCCGTCTCACACTCTCTCTCTCTCTCTCTCTCTCTCTCTCTCTCTCTCTCTAATTTTATCTCTATTTTCCTTAACGCTTTTATTTTTCTGTTTCCCTTCTCTCTTACTCACTCACTCACTTTCTATACTAATTTTGAGTCATCTCCGTTTTCTTCCATTCCTCATTTCCTGTCCCTGCCTCCTCTTCCTCCTCATCATTCATTCTCTCTCTCTCTCTCTCTCTCTCTCTCTCTCTCTCTCTCTCTCTCTCTCTCTCTCTCTCTCAGGGTGACGCACAAAAGTGAAATGTCAAAACTTGCGTCAAATCTTCTTTTTCTTCTTATTTACGCTCTTTATCATCCTCCTCTTCCTCCTCCTCCTCCTCCTCCTTCTCTTCCTCCTTTCTTTCTCCAACTTTTCCTCTTCTATTTTTTTTCCTCTTCTATTTTTTTCACTCTCCTTCTCTTCCTCCTCCTCCTTCTCCTCCTCCTCCTCCTGCTACTGCAACTACTACTACTATTACTACTACTACTACTACTACTACAACTACTTCGTTCATCTTCTAATTCCTCCTCTTCTTCTTCCTTCTCCTCCTTCTTCTTCCCTTATATATGAGAGGATAATTAAACATACAGTAAATGATATTAAATTATATAAAAAAATAATGTTTCTCATATAAAACAGGACTTACAAAAATAAAGAAAGAGGTATCGCGTTACAACAACAACAACAACAACAACAACAACAACAACAGTTCATCGTTATCACCCGCATGCTGTCCTGAAGACCACTTATCAACCCGGACTCTAGATTCTCGAGCTCCGGGGGTGGGTGGGTGGGTGGGGGGGGTGCATGAGCTTAGCAAGACGGCGCCACTGTAAACACTTGCCTGCGCGCCATAACGGACTGGGGCCTATAACGTAATAAGCAACAAAAACAATGATGATGATGAGGAGGATGAGGAGGATGAGGATGATAATGATAAGTTAGTTCAGGAATTACACACCAAAAAAAAAAAAAAAAAACACGGAAAAACATAACTCACTGTCACCGTCATCTTCATCATCATTTATCATCACTGTCATTGTTTTTATCACTATCATTATCATCCTTATCATCATCATCATCATCATCATTATTATCGTCACAAACACTAAGTTCTAAACACCAGATCAGGTCACTATCACACACCACAGGTCATCATCATCATCATCATCATCATCATCGTCATCATTTTCATTATCACAAATATTCTTATGTCATATTTTCTTTCTTTCATCTTCTTTCTTATTTTCTACTACTACTACTACTACTACTACTACTGCGACTAGTCTTCTGTTTGTGTTTTGTAGTTTTCTTCTTTTAATATCTTCTTCTTCTTCTTCTTCTTCTTTTTCTTTTTCTTTTTGTTCTTGTTCTTGTTCTTCTACTACTTCTTCTTCTTCTTCTTCTTCTTCTTCTTCTTCTTCTTCTTCTTCTTCTTCTTCTTCTTCTTCATCTCTTCTCTCTTCTCTCTTCTTACATCCTCCTCCACCACCACCAAATCTTCTTCTTCATCTCCATCAACACCATCTTCAACGCCTTCTAAAATCCACAACTTCTAAAAACAACAACTTCCATCTCTACACCACCACTAACAACACAACAACCACCACTACCCACCCCAAAACTAGCCCCGCATAACAACTACCACTACTACCACAACTACCATCACCTGTTCACTCGCATCTGTCTCTTCAGCCACGGGAGATAATGCGTTATGCGCGTGTACACATCTGGGAACCCGGGTTTAGCGCATCCTGACCCAAAGGACGTGACGCCGGCCAGGTACCAACGACCGTCCTTCATGTTGCACTGCAGAGGTCCGCCCGAGTCACCCTGAGGAGGAGGAAGAGGAGGAGGAGGTGAGGATGAGTGAGGTGGTGTTGAATGGTTTGAAGAGAGGATTCAACCCCACAGACACAAACATCCAGTCGTCTCACTCCCTTGCAGTACTCTTTGATCCTTCTCTAACTCGTCTCAATCCCTTTCAATCCCACTTCAACTTTCCTCAACCCCTTCCAATCCCTCTTCAACCTGCCTAAATGCCTTTCAATCCCCTTCACCCTATTCCAATCCCCTTCAAACCTGCCTCAATCCCTTCCAGTTCCCTTCAATCCATTCCAATGCTTCTCAACCCCTTACAATCCCCCTCAACCCCTTCCAATCCCATTCAACTCCTTCCAATCCCCCTAAACCCTTTCCAATCCCTTCAACCCCTTCCAACCCCCTTCAATCCCTTCAAACACCCTTCAATCCCTTCCAATCCCCTTCAACCCCTTCCAATCCCCCTAAACCGTTCCCAATCCCTTCAACCCCTCTCAATCCCCCTAAACCCTTTCCAATCCCCTTCAACCCATTCCAATCCCCTTCAACCCCTTCCAATCCCCCTAAGCCCATTCAGTTCTCTTCAACCCCTTCAAACACCCTTCAATCTCTTCCAATCCCCTTCAACCCATTCCAATCCCTTTCAACTCCTTCCAATCCCTTCAAACACCCTTCAACCCCTTCCAATCCCCCTTCAATCCCTTCCAGTACTCACCACACACGTGCCCAGGCCGTGCCCCTCCACCTGGCCGGCACACAGGTGGTAGGTGTGGACAGGTATGTTATGCATCATCCCGTACATTTTGACGCAGTGGCTGTTGTTCACCACCGGCACCACCACCTCCTTCAGCTTCGTCTCCAGGTGCCCGCCGTGTGCCCGCATGCCCCAGCCCGTCGCCACGCACTTGATGCCCAGGAAGCTCTCGGTGTCCAGCGGCGCGGTGTCCGGTAGGCAGATCGGCTGGATGTAGTCTGTGTAGGTGACGTCTTCGCGGAGTTGTAAGAGCGCTGGAATGTTTGAGTTTGGTTTTGGTTTCCCTTCTGTGGTCTTTAATCCCCTTTTTAACATGTCAATTCAGTATCATAAATCCCTTTCATTTTATTATTAACCCTTTTCTAAGCCGTCTTACTTCCCTCCAATGTTCTTATTCTTAAAACTCCTACGAAAGCTTGTCAAATGTTTTTTTTTTTAGGTTCATTGTCCAGAAGAAGAGTCAGACTATCACCAGGGTCATAAAACTACCCCTGGAAATGCCCAAAACTAATACGAAAGCCTTGTCAGAAGTGTGTTTCTTGAGTTCATGGTACAGAAGAAGGGTCATACTATCACCAGGGTCATAATACTACGCTTGGAAATGCCCACAACTCCTACGAAAGCCTTGTCAGAAGTGTGTTTCTCGAGTTCATGGTACAGAAGAAGGGTCATACTATCACCAGGGTCATAATACTACGCTTGGAAATGCCCACAACTCCTACGAAAGCCTTGTCAGATGTGTGTTTCTTGGGTTCATTGTCCAGAAGAAGGGTCATACTACCACCAGGGTCATAATACTATACCTTGTAACTCGTGTCAACCCCTTCCAGAGTCGTAAGAGCGCTGGAATGTTTGAGTTTGGTTTCAGTTCCTTTCTGTGGTCTGTAATCCCCTTTTTAACATGTCTCAATCCCTTATCATACCGTAACACAAGATTCCATTCTCCTTTCAATCCGCCTTTATCCCTTACAATTCAGTACCTCAAATCCCTTTCATTTCCTTATTAACTCCCTCTAAGCCGTCTTACTCCCCTCCAATGTTCTTTAATTCCCTTGTAACTCGTGTCAACCCCTTCCAATCCATTTTTATTCTACTTCAATCCTTTCCTGTCCCCTCTCAACCTTTCCAAACTCCTTCCAACCCTTCCAAACCCATTCTGACCCTTCCCAATCCCTTCTAATCCTTCAAATCCCTTTCCATCTTGTTCAAACCCACCTGAATCACTTCCATGCCGCCTCAACCCCTTCCAATTCCTTTCCAATCAACTTCAACCCCTTTCAGTAGTTTTCAAACCCCCCACAATCCTTTTCGATCCCCTTCTAAATTACCTGAATTCCCATTATCCTCCCAATCCTTTCCAAGTCTTCCCAGCCCCTTCCAATACCCTCGAAACCCATTCCAACCCCTTCCAATCCATTCTCGCCTCCCCTTAACCACTTCAATCCCTACCTGGCCCATTGCAATTCCCTTCTATAACTCTTCCCAATCCCTTTAAATCCCATTCCAATCCCCTTCCATCCCTTCCAATCCTTTCCAAGTCTTCCCAGCCCCTTCCAAACCATTCACGCCTCCCCTTAACCACTTCAATCCCTACCTGGGGCATTTCACTTCTCTTCTAACTCTTCCCAATCCCTTTAAATCCCTTTCCAATCCCTTTCCATCCCTTCCAATCCCCTTACCAATGTCGTGCTGGTAGTCCTTGAAGCTGGCGTGCGTGACGAGGGAGTGGACGCCTGTCACCACGCCCCGCGCCTCGGTTGCCCCGCGGTCGTGTTGGCCCAGCAAGACCTGCCACACCGCCGCCGTCCGTGTGAAGCTGAACGCCTTGCTGCAAACGAAGTGATGGTCCTTTTAATACTCACTGCTCGGTATTGTTAGACATACTCGCCTCTCACATTAACTGTTTACAAAGGCCAAAAAGGAGATTAGTTAGGTTCTCTTGAGGGGGATTTTAGGTTCATGGTACAGAAGATGAGTTTAATTACCGCCAGGGTCTTAAAACTACCCCTGGATATGCCTTAAACTCCTACGAAAGCCTTGTCAAATGTGTGTTTCTTGGGTTCGTTGTACAGAAGAAGGGTCACACTACCACCAGGGTCATAAAACTACCCCTGGATATGCCTTAAACTCCTACGAAAGCCTTGTCAAATGTGTGTTTCTTGGGTTCGTTGTACAGAAGAAGGGTCACACTACCACCAGGGTCATAAAACTACCCCTGGAAATGCCTTAAACTCCTACGAAAGCCTTGTCAAATGTGTGTTTCTTGGGTTCGTTGTACAGAAGAAGGGTCACACTACCACCAGGGTCATAAAACTACCCCTGGAAATGCCTTAAACTCCTACGAAAGCCTTGTCAAATGTGTGTTTCTTGGGTTCGTTGTACAGAAGAAGGGTCACACTACCACCAGGGTCATAAAACTACCCCTGGATATGCCCTAAGCTCCTACGCAAGCCTTGTCAGATGTGTGTTTCTTGGGTTCGTTGTACAGAAGAAGGGTCACACTACCACCAGGGTCATAAAACTACCCCTGGATATGCCTTAAACTCCTACGAAAGCCTTGTCAGATGTGTGTTTCTTGGGTTCGTTGTACAGAAGAAGGGTCACACTACCACCAGGGTCATAAAACTACCCCTGGAAATGCCTTAAGCTCCTCCGAAAGCCTTGTCAAATATGTG
>NC_066527.1:19918652-19923652 GCF_024679095.1 Eriocheir sinensis | reverse complement strand
GAGGTGAAGACGCGGCTGGCGGTGTGTGTAGAATTTGCTGATGCCACAGTCTGTAGAGAGAGAGAGAGAGAGCGGGATGGTTTATTTATTCAGTCTGTATTGGGAGGAAATAGAATGAGGTTACTTAGAGGTTGGTATAATTAGACACACTCGCTTCTCACATCACCCAATTCTAAAGGTCAAAGAGGGGGTCAGTCGGGTTCCAATGGGTGTTTCTTCAGGTTCATGGTGCAGAAGAAGACTCACACTACCACCAGGGTCATAAAACTATACCCCTGGAATCCCTCCACTCTGCGCCCTCATCAAATATGTGTTCTTAGGTAATACGATGCTTAACTCTTTCACAGCCTGTATTGTCAAATATGTGTTCTTGGGTAATGCGACCCTTAACTCTTTCACAGTCTGTAGTGAGGGAGAGACAATGGGATGGGTTATTTATTCAGTCTGTATTAAGAGAATGGGTTGAGGTTACTTACTCATTCACAGTCTGTAGTGAGAGAGAGTGGGATGAGTTTACACACCTATTCAGTCTGTATTGAGAGAGAATGGGTTGAGGTTACTTACTCATTCACAGTCTGTAGTGAGAGAGAGTGGGATGAGTTTACACACCTATTCAGTCTGTAGTAAGAGAGAATGGGTTGAGGTTACTTACTCATTCACAGTCTGTAGTGAGAGAGAGTGGGATGAGTTTACACACCTATTCAGTCTGTATTGAGAGAGAATGGGTTGAGGTTACTTACTCATTCACAGTCTGTAGTGAGAGAGAGTGGGATGAGTTTACACACCTATTCATTCTGTAGTAAGAGAGAATGGGTTGAGGTTACTTACTCATTCACAGTCTGTAGTGAGAGAGAGTGGGATGAGTTTACACACCTATTCAGTCTGTATTGAGAGAATGGGTTGAGGTTACTTACTCATTCACAGTCTGTAGTGAGAGAGAGTGGGATGAGTTTACGATTTATTCAGTGTGTAGTGAGAATTCACAGTCTGTAGTGAGAGAGAGTGGGATGAGTTTACACACCTATTCAGTCTGTATTGAGAGAATGGGTTGAGGTTACTTACTCATTCACAGTCTGTAGTGAGAGAGAGTGGGATGAGTTTACACACCTATTCATTCTGTATTGAGAGAGAATGGGATGAGTTTACGATTTATTCAGTCTGTAGTGAGAGAGACTGGGATGAGTTTACGATTTATTCAGTCTGTAGTGAGAGAGAGTGGGATGAGTTTACAATTTATTCAGTCTGTAGTGAGAGAGAGTGGGATGAGTTTACGATTTATTCAGTCTGTAGTGAGAGACTGGCTTGATAATTTATTAAGTCTGTAGTGAGAGAGAGTGGGATGAGTTTACGATTTATTCAGTCTGTAGTGAGAGAGACTGGGATGAGTTTACAATTTATTCAGTCTGTAGTGAGAGAGACTGGGATGAGTTTACGATTTATTCAGTCTGTAGTGAGAGAGAGTGGGATGAGTTTACACACCTATTCAGTCTGTATTGAGAGAGAGTGGGATGAGGTTACTTACTCATTCACAGTCTGTAGTGAGAGAGAGTGGGATGAGTTTACGATTTATTCAGTCTGTAGTGAGAGAGAGTGGGATGAGTTTACGATTTATTCAGTCTGTAGTGAGAGAGACTGGGATGAGTTTACGATTTATTCAGTCTGTAGTGAGAGAGAGTGGGATGAGTTTACAATTTATTCAGTCTGTAGTGAGAGAGAGTGGGATGAGTTTACGATTTATTCAGTCTGTATTGAGAGAGAGTGGGATGAGTTTACAATTTATTCAGTCTATTTATTCAGTCTGTATTGAGAGAGAATGGGTTGAGGTTACTTACTCATTCACAGTCTGTAGTGAGAGAGAGTGGGATGAGTTTACGATTTATTCAGTCTGTATTGAGAGAGAATGGGTTGAGGTTACTTACTCATTCACAGTCTGTAGTGAGAGAGAGTGGGAGAGTTTACAATTTATTCAGTCTGTATTGAGAGAGAATGGGTTGAGGTTACTTACTCATTCACAGTCTGTAGTGAGAGAGAGTGGGATGAGTTTACACACCTATTCAGTCTGTATTGAGAGAGAGTGGGATGAGTTTACACACCTATTCAGTCTGTATTGAGAGAGAATGGGTTGAGGTTACTTACTCATTCACAGTCTGTAGTGAGAGAGAGTGGGAGAGTTTACACACCTATTCAGTCTGTATTGAGAGAGAATGGGTTGAGGTTACTTACTTAGTCATATATGTTTGTGTGCGTGTGTGGAAAGGAAGGAAATAGAGGAAATTATATTGTAATTGTTATATCATAGTGGTTTGGTGGTGATCGTTGTGGTGATGATGGTAGCAGTGGTCGGTGTAATCGATTATTCGTATAAGCGATTTTTTTTTTACAGTGGAGGAAACCGTGCAAGGACAAAAAAAAGAAACAAAAATGAAAAAAAGCCCGCTAATAATGAAAAAAGCCCGCTAATAATGAAAAAAAGCCCGCTGATTTCTTAGGTTACTTTCTAAAAAAAATATTGTAGTCGATTAGTTTTGCAGGAGTCGAATTCTTGAGAAAAAAAATAAACGTTTACGAGAAACTTCTATGTACGTTTAAGCTAAGTTACCGTATAAATGTTTCCCAGTAAATAATATATGTGATTTGAACGTTTTCTCGGCGCCCTATAGAACACATATTTGACAAGGCTCTCGTAGGGGGTTAGGGGCATTTCCAGAGTTACTTTTATGACCCTGCTGGTAGTTTGACCCTTCTTCTGTACTCTGAACCTAGAAAAACCCTCGGCGCCCTAGAACACATATATGACAAGGCTCTCGAAGGGAGTTAGGGGCATTTCCAGAGTTACTTTTATGACCCTGCTGGTAGTTTGACCCTTCTTCTGTACTCTGAACCTAAAAAAAAACTCGGTGCCCTAGAACACATATTTGGCAAGGCTTTCGTAGGGGGTTAGGGGCATTTCCAGAGTTACTTTTATGACCCTGCTGGTAGTTTGACCCTTCTTCTGTACTCTGAACCTAGAAAAACCCTCGGCGCCCTAGAACACATATTTGACAAGGCTTTCGTAGGGGGTTAGGGGCATTTCCAGAGTTACTTTTATGACCCTACTGGTAGTTTGACCCTTCTTCTGTACTCTGAACCTAGAAAAACCCTCGGTGCCCTAGAACACATATTTGACAAGGCTTTCGTAGGGGGTTAGCGGCATTTCCAGAGTTACTTTTATGACCCTACTGGTAGTTTGACCCTTCTTCTATACTCTGAACCTAAAAAACCCTCGGTGCCCTAGAACACATATTTAACAAGGCTCTCGTAGGGGGTTAGGGGCATTTCCAGAGTAACTTTTATGACCCTGCTGGTAGTTTGACCCTTCTTCTGTACTCTGAACCTAAAAAACCCTCGGCGCCCTAGAACACATATTTGACAAGGCTCTCGTAGGGGGTTAGGGGCATTTCCAGAGTTACTTTTATGACCCTGCTGGTAGTTTGACCCTTCTTCTGTACTCTGAACCTAGAAAAACCCTCGGCGCCCTAGAACACATATATGACAAGGCTCTCGAAGGGAGTTAGGGGCATTTCCAGAGTTACTTTTATGACCCTGCTGGTAGTTTGACCCTTCTTCTGTACTCTGAACCTAAAAAACCCTCGGCGCCCTAGAACACATATTTGACAAGGCTCTCGTAGGGGGTTCGCGGCATTTCCAGAGTTACTTTTATGACCCTACTGGTAGTTTGACCCTTCTGCTGTACTCTGAACCTAAAAAAAAACTCGGTGCCCTAGAACACATATTTGGCAAGGCTCTCGTAGGGGGTTAGGGGCATTTCCAGAGTTACTTTTATGACCCTGCTGGTAGTTTGACCCTTCTTCTGTACTCTGAACCTAAAAAAATCCTCGGCGCCCTAGAACACATATTTGACAAGGCTTTCGTAGGGGGTTAGGGGCATTTCCAGAGTTACTTTTATGACCCTGCTGGTAGTTTGACCCTTCTTCTGTACTCTGAACCTAAAAAAAAACTCGGTGCCCTAGAACACATATTTGACAAGGCTCTCGAAGGGAGTTAGGGGCATTTCCAGAGTTACTTTTATGACCCTGCTGGTAGTTTGACCCTTCTTCTGTACTCTGAACCTAGAAAAACCCTCGGCGCCCTAGAACACATATTTGACAAGGCTCTCGTAGGGGGTTAGGGGCATTTCCAGAGTTACTTTTATGACCCTGCTGGTAGTTTGACCCTTCTTCTGTACTCTGAACCTAGAAAAACCCTCGGCGCCCTAGAACACATATTTGACAAGGCTCTCGTAGGGGGTTAGGGGCATTTCCAGAGTTACTTTTATGACCCTGCTGGTAGTTTGACCCTTCTTCTGTACTCTGAACCTAAAAAAAACTCATGAGAACCAGATTAATGTCCTTTTTGACGTTTGGGAATAGATGATGGAAGTGGAAGAGTCTGGGAATAACGACCTAATCCTTTGCCGGTCTACCAGATTATTATAACACGTTGCTAATAAAGAAACGTGGCTGTAATCACTCAGAAACATAAACACCAAGGCGGCACGAATTTGTTACGGCCACGCTAACAATGGGGGAGGGTGCTTGGTGCTGGGGAGGGGTACCACGGGGGGGGCACTGAAACACAAACACATAGTCACATAAACTAGTAATCGTTAATATATAATCGGTTACTATGATATTAATCGGTTATTTTCGCCAAAGTAATCGTAGTAGTAGTAGTAAGCAGTATTCGTAGTAGTAGTAGTAGTAGTAGTAGTAGTAGTAGTAGTAGTAGTAGTAGTAGTAGTAGGAGTAGTAGTAGTAGTAGTAGTAGTAGTAGTAGTAGTAGTAGTAGTAGTAGTAGTAGTAGTAGTAGTAGTAGTAGTAGTAGTAGTAGTAGTAGTAGTAGTAGTAGTAGTAGTAGTAGTAGTAGTAGTAGTAGTAGTAGTAGTAGTAGTAGTAAATTGAAGCACATTAAAATGATTGTAGAGGCAAAAGAAAACTCCGTGTGAAGATTTTCAAACTCTC
>NC_066527.1:19903652-19911152 GCF_024679095.1 Eriocheir sinensis | reverse complement strand
TGTGTGTGGTGCTTGCTATTTACTATAATTAAACAACTTTCACCAATCTTGACTTTCTCCCCACACTATAGATTCTCTCTCTCTCTCTCTCTCTCTCTCTCTCTCTCTCTCTCTCTCTCTCTCTCTCTCTCTGTTGAATCATCTTTGCATCATTTACTTACGTTTACCCTTCCTCCTCCTCCTCCTCCTCCTCAGTTTCTTCTTTGTTAACCTCCTCCTCCACCTCCTCCTCCTCCTCCTCCTCATCATCATCATCTTCTTTCTCCTCCAACTTCTCTTTCATCCTTTTCACTCTCCTCCTCCTCCTCTTCTTCCTCCTCCTCCTCCTCCTGCACCATGAACGCGAAAGAAACACTCATTAGAACGCCCGACTAATCATCTCTGCGGCCTTGGGAAACAGTAGCCAGTTGTTGTTAGCGTCGAAAGTGCCTGAGAAAGCGGACCTAAATAATGGAACAGTTTTAGGTTGTGTCTGTCATGCGCTAGTTGATGGTTGAAAATGTGCGAAGTCCCTCCTGTGATGCCCATTAACTGCTTCTTTATCTCAGCTTTCCCGAGTAACAGAGGCTTCATTAAGGGAGGGTCATGCTTAGGTGTGGTATGATTGATTGATTGATAGTTTATTGTTGCAAGTATCATATGTTAGCTTATGGTTGAAGAGGTGCAATTCCCTCTTGTGATGCCCGTTAACTGCTTCTTTATCTCAGCTTTCCCGAGTAACAGAGGCTTCATTAAGGGAGGGTCATGTTAAGGTGTAGTGCGTATTCTTCTTAAAGATTTTCCCCCTTAATAGGGGGACAGAGCCTTTGCTCAAAGGCGGCCCTGTAAGGGGGGCCGGGCAGTTCAAGTCCCGGCGGGTGCAGGGACGCCTCCGCCGCCGCCATAGCCACGGGTAACAGCCGGCAAGCAGCGATGGAGGCACGGGCCCTCCGGGCAGGCGCCCAGAAGCAGCCCGTAGCGGTACACGGACGAGCAGCCGACCAGCAGTCGACTTGACTGCAGGGGGGGGGGAAAGCGAGGATGAACACGCGGGTCAACCTCGCCGCCGCAGAAGTGCCACCCAGCTGCTCGCCCACGGAGCGCTGGCGTTCCGCTGTGCGTATTAATTGTGTATTCGTATTAGCTTAAGGTTGAAGAGGTGCAATAGGCCCTCCTGTCATGCCCATTAACTGCTTCTTTATCTCAGTTTTCTCGAGTAACAGAGGCTTCATTAAGGCAGGGTCATGTTAAGGTGTGGTGTGTAAAAAAAACTGTGTATCATAATATTATGTTAGCTTTTGGTTGAAGAGATGCGAATGTCCCTCCTGTGATGCCCATTTTCTCTCCTCTCTGGTATTTTTTCCCGGTAACTACAACAACCGTTCCAGCGAGAGAAAACAAAACAGAGGGGGCAAAAAGACAGGTTTCATGATTTATTTTAACAACTTAACGATCTATTTTAACATACCTAACCACCTGAGTCCCTCCTGCGATGCCCATTTTCTCTCTCCTCTGGTAATTTGTGCCGGTAACTACAACAACTGCCCCAACAAACGAACACAGAACCAGAGGCCAAGAGACAGGTTACACGATATATTTCAACATTTAACGATCTATTTTAACATGTCTAGCCACTTGAGTTCCTCCTGTGATGCCCATTTTCTCTCCTCTCTGCGTAATGGTGCCGGTAACTACAACAACTGCTCCATCAAACGAACACAGAACGAGAGGCCAAGAGACAGGTTACACGATATATTTCAACATTTAACGATCTATTTTAACATGTCTAGCCACTTGAGTTCCTCCTGTGATGCCCATTTTCTCTCCTCTCTGCGTATTGGTGCCGGTAACTACAACAACTGCTCCATCAAACGAACACAGAACGAGAGGCCAAGAGACAGGTTACACGATCTATTTCAACATTTAACGATCTATTTTAACATGTCTAGCCACTTGAGTTCCTCCTGTGATGCCCATTTTCTCTCCTCTCTGCGTAATGGTGCCGGTAACTACAACAACTGCTCCATCAAACGAACACAGAACCAGAGGCCAAGAGACAGGTTACACGATATATTTCAACATTTAACGATCTATTTTAACATGTCTAGCCACTTGAGTTCCTCCTGTGATGCCCATTTTCTCTCCTCTCTGCGTAATGGTGCCGGTAACCACAACAACTGCTCCATCAAACGAACACTGAACGAGAGGCCAAGAGACAGGTTACATGATATATTTCAACATTTTAACGATCTATTTTAACATACCTTGCCATCCGAGTCCCTCCTGTGATGCCCATTTTCTCTCCTCTCTGCGTAATTTGTGCCGGTAACTACAAGAACTGCCCCAACAATAGAAGACAGAACGAGAGGCCAAGAGAGAGGTTACACGGTCTATTTCAACATTTTAACAATCCATTTTGACATACCTAGCCACCCGAGTTCCTCCTGTGATGCCCATTTTTAATTATTATTATCTCCTCTCCGCGCCGGGTGCCAGTAAGTAAGTACAACAGCTGCTCCAGCATAAGAAAAGCACTGTTCTTTTGTCAATGTGTCCTCCTGTCCTGTGTACTCGATCGTCGTGTTCCAGCGGGCCGAGCCAGCCTACACCTCACGAGGGAGTGACAACTGGCACACGTATAGCCTACACTTCCTCCTCGCCACACGACGCGTCTTCTCCGGGGCCCGTGTAGCCGCTCGTGTAGTCCTGAGATGTGATAATTAATCTCTTCCACTTGCTCCTTCAGTCTTCTTTTTGTTCTCCGAAACATCCATTCGTGATTGGTCGCAGATCTGCCAGGGAAAACGTCTGCTTAGCTGGCTTGCCGGCGTGCCTCCCCAGTGCCGCGGGACGGGTGTTGTCGGGTCATTCAGAACACCAGTTGTCGTCTGCTCCGCTGATTTCTGCAGTGTGAAGACTCTTGGAGACAACACTAGTCAGCAGGTGTTTAATTAGAAACGGTAGGCAGACGATGGCAGACGCAGAGCAGCAGCCAGGGGCCAGGCGGTGTTCACGCCTCGTGCCTGGCCAGGCGACACAAGCCCATCCAGTAGAGTACAGCGGCACACCGCCGCGCTACAAAGTGTGCTAATACTTTTTTCTCAGATCCATTTCCACTGGCCGGCGGACCTCACAGCCTCGTCGTAGTTGGGAGGAAAGTCTTCGTAAAGCATCTTGGACAGACTGGCTGAAGGAAAAAAATAAAAAATATTATCATTATTATTATTATTATTATTATTATTATTATTATTATTATTATTATTGTTGTTGTTGTCTTTGTTATTGTTCTTATTAGCTTCATTTTCCCTCGTCTCATTTCATTTTTTTCCTTATCTTATTCTTTCGGTTGTCATTATTTTTTTCTTCTCTTTATATATCATCTCTCTCTCTCTCTCTCTCTCTCTCTCTCTCTCTCTCTCTCTCTCTCCAGTCCTTCTTTCTTCTCAATTCCTTTCTTTCTTTACTTTTTCCTTCCCTTTTTTTTCTTTTTTCCGTCTTTATCTTTTTCTTTTCTTCATTTTTCTTCGTTTCTTTACTTTTTCCTCTATGTATTCCTTTCTTTTTCAGTTACCACCAATTAACAAACTGTAATTAATAGCACACACACACACACACAGTATATAGCTTCCCGCAAAGAAATATAGAGGTTTGGAACAGACTACGTGAGGATGTAGTATCGGCGAGGAGTGTGCAAAGCTTTAAGGAAAAGTTGAATAAATGCAGGTACGGAGACGGGACCACACGAGCGTAAGCCCAGGCCCTGTAAAACCACAACTAGGTAAATACACACACACACACACACACACACACTCACCTAATATTCTACAATCGCACCTTAATATAAATCTCAATCCTCCACGTAACACAGGGCACACGTTGGTAGCGAGGACAGAACAAATGCACCAACCCTTCCTCCAAGACGGCCAGACTCAACACAGGAAGTCTGATTGCGGGTATAGAGGTAGGTGACGGTGGGGTGACTGCATGTTCTCGGAAGCCCTTGCTCGTCATCTGTACTTTCTCTCGCCTATAGCATATATGTCAAGCCAAGGTCAAGTAGTCCTCTCCTACTTTCGATTCCCCCCCCTCCCCCCACACCTCCCCGCGCGCCGTTTTCTCGCAGTTATGGATGCACGAAGTAACTTTCTAGTCCACTGTGCTTCGTTGAGTGCTGTAGAGCGTTCATTTTGTGAGGCTGACTAGCGAGGAGAGGATAAAAGCAAACATGGTCGGTATGTTCGCAATGCTTCCGCCTCTAACTTCAAATATTTCCAAAGGCCAAAAATGAGATCAACGGGTTCTCGTGAGTGTTTTTTTTTAGGTTCATGGTATAGAGGAAGGGTTAAACTACCACCAGGGTCATTAAACTATACCCCTGGAAGTGCCCACAGCCCCTACGAAAGCCTTGTCAAATATGTATGCTAGCTTGGGCGGAAAAATGTTTAAAAATATGACCACAGAAATAGATAGATAGATAGATAGAGAGAGAGAGAGAGAGAGAGAGAGAGAGAGAGAGAGAGAATGTTAACTTAATGATTTGGGAATGACTGCAAGAAAGAAAATCGAGAGAAAGATATAGGCCTAGATACGGATAGATAGACGGACATAGACATATAGATAGATAGAAAGATGGACACACACACACACACACACACACACACACACACACACACGGAAGAAGGGTAATGAAAGATATGTTCAGAAGCTTAGATGCCATATAATACAGTATACAGAGTGAAGGCCGTCAGGGTAGAAAACTTGTAATGTAAAAAAAGAAAAAATGAATCATAAATGAACTTAAATTGTCTGCCTGTTTGTTTGTTTGTTTGTCGGTATAACAAATATATCCACAATCCAACATAAGGTTTGGCTTGTCTGACGCTTTCGCCTCTCACATCAATTACTTTCAAGGGCCGAAAAGGAGATCAGTCGTGTTCTAATGAGTGTTCTTTTAGGTTCACGGTGCAGAGGAAGGGTCAGACTACCACCAGGGTCATAAAATTACCCCTGGAAATGCCCACAACTCCTACGAAAGCCTTCTCAAATATGTGTGCCTGAGGGCCGAAACGTTAATAATAGTCCATGGAAATTCCAGCAACTTCTTCGAGTCTTTTCAAACAGGCGAACCGAGGCGCCGACACGTTGAGGAATAAGAACTATGGTCTCGTTCCTGGGGCCGCAGCGATCCTCCATGTAACCTGCGGATGGCACGAGCGCTTCTTCCTCTTCAACATCTTTCCCTCTCTGCAGAAACTGTACCTCCAATGGCCTCTTGAGCTCCGTACACTACGCTTCTTCCTCTTCTTCTGTATCTTTCCCTCTCCGCAGAAACTGTACCTCCAATGCATGGCCTCTTGAGCTCCGTGCGCTGCCTGGCCACTCCGCACAGCCGGCGTCAAGTCTGGAAGCTGCCGTCCTCAAGGCCTGCCCTGACCCCGCGGCAACGACCACTGAACAGGCGCCAATGCTTCCTTCACGGCGCTCACTCGATGCCAGGTGCTGCTCAGGGCACGCTGCAAGGGCTCGCGGGCACTTCCTCCTTCCCACACGACGCACTGCTTGGATTTCTCCTCTCCACGTCCGTGTGTACCCGTTCTTGTAGGCCTTCGACGCGATGTTCAGTCTCTTCACTCGCCGGCGTCGCGCAGGGCTGGCAATAAGAGCTCACGGGCGCTTATTCCCTCCCACACGACGCACTGGTTGGCTTCTCTTCTCATCAAGTCCTCTTCACGTCCCTGTAGCGCCGGTAGGCTTTCTTCAGGGGCCAAGTGGTCGGCCCAAGCCCGTCATGGCGCAGGCAACTTTTATAGTGGCAGACAATTTTTATAGTATGCCCTTGATGCGAAGAAGACAAAGAGGACGGGCCAATCTCTTCGCGTGATCACCGGCGTCGCTCAAGGCTCACACAGGCGCTTCATCCTTCCCACGCGCCGAAGAGCTTGACTTCTCTTTCCCGGCCTTCCAGTCGCGGGCACCAGACAACACAGGCAGGCTACACTCCGGACCAGCACAGCGGCGCCATCACAACGCTACGTCACGGCGTATAAGTACAGTAACACTTTCTCCCATTTACATTATAAGGTAAGCACGATTACTAGGACAATAAAGATGACAGAAATTATCGTGAAGACGCAGCAGAGGGCGCACTGGGAGGCCTTGCGGCGCGGCAGATTCTGTGGACAAAGGAAAACGGAATGAGACGAGAGAACGAAATGCGAATGAAGGAAAACGAGAGAGAGAGAGAGAGAGAGAGAGAGAGAGAGAGAGAGAGAGAATGCTTACTTAATGAGGAGCGAATGACTGAAGGAAAGAAAATCGAGAGAAAGATTATAAATAGATAGACAGACAGACATATAGACAGAAACACACACACACACACACACACACACACACAATATCAGAGTCCAGCCCAACAGGGAGGATAATGAAAGAGGGATTATTATTATTATTATTATTATTATTATTATTATTATTATTATTATTATTATTATTATTATTATTATTATTATTATTATTATTATGAGGCGAATCAGGTAGAGAGACGCCGAGAAAGAGAAAATAAAAGCGATAAGAGAGGAGGAGAAAGAGGACGAGAGAATATACAGACGATTAAAGAAATGAGGGAAAAGAAAGAAAAGGGAAATAAAGATCGTAAAATACACAACAAACAAACAAATAAAAGAAGATGGAAGTAAAAGCGAAGAGAGAGAGAGAGAAGGAGAGAGAGGACGAGAGAATATAGAAGATAATGGAAATAAAAACAACAACAACAGAAGGAAAGAAGAATAAATATCGTAAAATACACAACAAAGAAAAAATAAAAGAAGATGGAAGTAACAGCGAAGAGAGAGAGAAGGAGAAAGAGAACGAGATAATACAGAAGATAATGGAAATGAAAACAACAACAACAGAAGGAAAGAAGAATAAATATCGTAAAATACACAACAAACAAACAAATAAAAAAAGATGGAAGTAAAAGCGAATAGAGAGAGAAGGAGAAAGAAAACGAGATAATACAGAAGATAATGGAAATGAAAACAACAACAACAGAAGGAAAGAAAAATAAATATCGTAAAATACACAACAAACAAACAAATAAAAGAAGATGGACGTAAAAGCGAACAGAGAGAGAAGGAGAAAGAAAACGAGATAATACAGAAGATAATGGAAATGAAAACAACAACAACAGAAGGAAAGAAGAATAAATATCGTAAAATACACAACAAACAAACAAATAAAAATAAAAGAAGATGGACGTAACAGCGAACAGAGAGAGAAGGAGAAAGAAAACGAGAAAATACAGAAGATAATAGAAATAAAAAAAGAGAAGGAAAGAAGAATAAATATCGTAAAATACACAACAAAAACAAGCCAATAAAATATCGAGAAGTAAAAAGAAACAAATAAAATATAAACAGCACATATATATAAGTAACAGTTATAAAAAATAACAATTAAAACAATAAATACATATATTGCATTTCTCAGGGTCATGTACAAACAATAATATAATGCAATACA